>NW_016809297.1:249369-263355 GCF_001698545.2 Rhinopithecus bieti | reverse complement strand
GTTGAATATTGGCCCCCACTCTCTTCTGCCTTGGAGAGTTTCTGCTGAGAGATCTGCTGTTAGTCTGATGGGCTTCCCTTTGTGGGTAACCCGACCTTTCTCTCTGGCTGCCCTTAACATTTTTTCCTTCATTTTAACTTTGGTGAATCTGACAATTATGTGTCTTGGAGTTGTTCTTCTCGAGGGGTATCTTTGTGGCATTCTCTGTATTTCCTGAATTTGAATGTTGGCCTACCTTACTAGGTTGGAGAAGTTCTCCTGCAGAGTGTTTTCCAACTTGTTTCCATTTTCCCCGTCACTTTCAGGCACACCAATCAGACGTAGATTTGGTCTTTTTGCATAATTCCATATTTCTTGGAGGCTTTGTTCATTTCTTTTTACTCTTTTTTCTCTACATTTCTCTTCTTGCTTCATTTCATTCATTTGATCTTCAATCATTGATACTCTTTCTTCCAGTTGATCGAGTCAGTTACTGAAACTTGTGCATTTGTCATGTAGTTCTCGTGTTATGGTTTTCATCTCTATCAGTTCTTTTATGGTCTTCTCTGCATTGATTATTCTAGTTATCCATTCATCCATTCTTTATCCAACGCTTTTAGTTTCTTTGCGCTGGGTACATAGTTCCTCCTTTAGCTCTGAGAAGGTTGATCAACTGAAGCCTTCTTCTCTCACTCGTCAAAGTCATTCTCCATCCAGCTTTGTTCCATTGCTGGCGATGAGCTGCATTCCTTTGGAGGGGAGATGCGCTCTGATTTTTTGAATTTCCAGCTTTTCTGCTCTGCTTTTTCCCCATCTTTGTGGTTTTATCTGCCTTTGGTCTTTGATGATGGTGACATACTGATGGGGTTTTGGTGTGGGTGTCTTTTCTGTTTGTTAGTTTTCCTTCTAACAGTCAAGACCCTCACCTGCAGGTCTGTTGGAGTTTGTTTGAGGTCCACTCCAGACCCTGTTTGCCTGGGTATCTGCAGCAGAGGCTGCAGAAGATAGAATATTGCTGAACAGTGAGTGTTGCTGTCTGATTCCTACTCTGGAAGCTTCGTCTCACAAGTGTACCCAGCCATGTGAGGTCTGAGGTGTCAGTCTGCACCTAGTGGGGGATGTCTCCCAGTTAGGCTACTCAGGTGTCAGGTACCCACTTGAGCAGGCAGTCAGTCCATTCTCAGATCTCAACCTCTGTGCTGGGAGAACCACTGCCCTCTTCAAAACTGTCAGAAAGGGACATTTACATTTGCAGAGGTTTCTGCTGCTTTTTGTTTAGCTGTGCCCTGTCCCCAGAGGTGGGGTCTACAGAGGCAGGCAGGCCTCCTTGAGCTGCGGTGGGCTCCACCCATTCGAGCTTCCTGGTGGCTTTGTTTACCTACTTAAGCCTCAGCAATGGCGGGCACCCCTCCCCCAGCCTCACTACCACCTTGCAGTTTGATCTCAGACTGCCGTGCTAGCAATGAGGGAGGCTCCATGGTCGTGGGACCCTCCGGGCCAGGTGTGGGATATAATCTCCTGGTGTGTCATTTGTTAAGACCCTTGGTAAAGTACAGTATTAGAGTGAGAGTTACCCGATTTTCCAGGTGTTGTGTGTCTCAGTTTCCCTTGGCTGGGAAAAGGAATTCCCTTCCCCCTTTCACTTCCCAGGTGAGACGATGCCTCACCCTGCTTCAGCTCTCGCTGGTTGGGCTGCACCCACTGACCAGCACCGACTATCCAACATGCTCCAGAGAGATGAACCTGGTACCTCAGTTGAAAATGCAGAAATCATCCATCTTCTGTGTCACTCATGCTGGGAGCTGGAGGCTGGAGCTCTTCCTATTTGGCCATCTTGGGAGCCCCCTCTGATAAACATCTTAAACAACAGAAAACAGGGTTCGAGAGCAGAGAAACAGTCTGACCTCAGATTTACCAGGGCAGGGATTTTCCCCACCCTAGTAAGCCTGAGAGTACTTCAGGAGACCAGGGAGTATGTCAGTCCTTATCTCAACTGCATAGGACAGACATTCCCAGAGCGGCTGCTTATAGACCTCCCCCCAGGAATGAATTCCTTTCCCAGGGTCTTAATATTAATAATCCTTTCTAGGAAAAGAATTTAGTGATATCTCTCTTACTTGCGTGTCCATTTATAGGCTCTCTGCAAGAACAAAAATATACCGCTTTTTGCCTGACCTCGCATGCAGTCAGACTTTATGGTTGTCTTCCCTTGTTCCCCAAAATTGCTGTTATTCTGTTCTTTTTCTAGGTGCACTGATTTCATATTATTCAAACACACATGTTTTACAATCAATTTGTACAGGTAACACAATTATAGTGGTCATGAGGTGACATACATTCTCAGCTTACAAAGATAACAGGATTAAGAGATTAAAGTAAGAAAGGTGTAAGAAATTATAAAAGTATTAATTTGGGAACTGATAAATGTCCATATTAAAATGAAATCTTCACAATTTATGTTCCTGTGCTGCAGCTCCAGCCGGTCCCTCCGTTCGGGGTCCCTGACTTCCCGCAATAGGTCTCACTGTGTAACAATCAAGGTAATGGCAGGACTTTGTTTACTCTTAAAACTCTAGAGGGAAAGATATTTTCTTGCCTTTTCTAGCATCTAGAAGTCACCTACATACCTTGTTTAGTGGCCTTTTCTTCCACCTTCAAGGCCAGTGGCATAGCATCTTCAAATCTCCCTGTCTGACCTCTTCTGCCACTTCCACTTTGAAGGACCTCTGTGATCACAGGTTATAAGGATTGGCACACAGATGTATTGAGGGGAGGAGACGTTATTCTGCCTACCACAAGTGTCACCAGTTTAGAGTGAGGACTCTGAGGCACAAAGGATTTAAGAAACTTAACTTTAAGCTAGTAAGTGGAAAATTCCAAAACCTTCTTGGTTAACAACTAAATCATACTGCCACTTCAAAAGAAGAGGAAAGTATTGCTAGTACTATCTTACTTACATTCTTTTGATTCATATTGGGTTAACCAGTATTTGCTGAGATACCATTGTGTTACATATGTCATAAAATAATATCCTAAGAACTATTATGAATAAAAGTTGAGCATCCAAAATCAGAAAACTCTGAAATGCTTGAAAAAACAAAACTTATTGAGCACCAACACTATGCTCAAAGGAAATACTCACTGGAGCATTTTAGATTTTGGATTTTCAAATTTGGGATGCTCAATCAATATAATGCAAATATTCCAAAATCTAAAAAAATCCAAAATCTGAAACACTTCTTATCCCAAGCATTTTGGATAAGGGATACTCAGTCTGTATAATGATTAATTGAACCTAGCTCTAGCACTCAATAAACTTAGATTCCAACAGAAAAGATAAACCACATCAAATTAAACTATTAGATAGATATAGATACATAAATATCATAAGTGAAATACATTAAATTATATAAGCATCTAGAAGAATGAGAGAGTCATGCAGTGTACCATTTTCCCAACTCCACTGAGGTTTCTTGATGAGTCATGGCTTATATTTATTTGTTCATTTACAACTAAATAGTGATACTCATTGATCATACTGGCTTCCTAATTAGTACAATATTTTTGAAAATTGTCATTTTCTACTTTATAGAGCTTGAAATGTTTGGAGTCACCTTCTGTGCTTAGATCTATGGAAATCTTTTGAAATATCTTTCATTTTTAAACTTAAGTTTTAATTTATACATAGAAAATGATGAAATTATAATACATAGCCCCAAAATTTCTTGAACTTGCTCATTTGAGAATATGACAAATTTGACACAAAGTTATGGCCTATGAAAGTTTGGATCCCTCTCCTTGGGTTATGACTTGTTGGCTACTGTTTCAGGTTTCCTGTTTCCCTGAGCATCTGAACACAAAATGGCACCTTTGCACAGATTTTCTGTAAAGTGTCTACTGACTCCAGGAACTGTGTGAGTATAGTAAATTTAGTTCTAGGACAGGGCACAGGCATGGGATCATAATGGCCTTGCATAGTCCTCTGTCTTCTTCCTTACTCCATCCATCCTGCCTGGTGACCTTTCACACACCAAGCCTGGCTATGAGCCTCACCATCCCCTATGCTGATGTAAAACCCAAAAGAAGTGTTACCAGTTTCATCCCTCACCACCACCATACATAAAACAGCTTCTGTCTTCAGAAGCAGCCAATTTTCGCAGTCTGATCTGACCTTGCCAGTCCTCTTATATTCAGGTGTATAAAATGTTCTCCTCGTTATGTCATCAAAATGAAATAAATACTAAAGTACTGTATTCATTTGTTCTCATGCTGTTAATAATGACATATCCAAGACTGGATAATTTATAAAGGAAAGAGGTTTAATTGACTCACAGTTTCACATGGCTGGGGAGGCCTCAGGAAACTTAACGATCATGGCAGAAGGGAAAGCAAACATGTCCTTCTTCATGTGGCAGCAGGAGAGAGAAGAATGAGAGCCCAGAGAAGGAGGAAGCCTTTTATAAAAAAATCAGATCTCGTGAGAATTTACTCATTTTCACAAGAATAGGGTGAGGGAAACTGCCTACATGATTCAGTTACCTCCCACCAGGTCCTTCCTGTGACAGGTGGGGATTATGGGAACTACAATTCAAGATGAGATTTGGTGGGTCCATGGTCAAACCATATCAAATACTTTAAAGAGTCAGTTTTTCACCTTCTTTGAAAGCCAGAATGTGTTTTTCTTCATCATTTAGGACTTCTAAGTTTTCCACTTATGTACAGGAGGATAAGTGGGTATGCTTAGCTCTTTGTTTTACATTTCAAGAAAAATGATGGTTTTCCTTATGATTTGGGTACAGAAAAGATAAAAACATTATTCAGAACTTTCTTATTATGGCCTTACAATAACTTTAAATAGTCCTATAAATAAAAGTCTAATTGAGTTCTGTATTTACACACACACACACACACACACACACACACACACACACAGTCTGCTGTGTCACCCAGACTTGGGTGCAGTGGCACCATCATGGCTCACTGTAGCCTCAAACTCCTGATCTCAAGTGATCCACCTGCCTCAGCCTCCCGAGTAGCTGGGACTACCATCTGTGAGTCACCATGCCTGGCTATCAAATATATTAAATATTACTAAATAGAAAATATTTGCTCTAAGTCCTATCATGTGGACCTAGTTTATTTTTATAGCTAATTATTATTGTTTTTCAAAATGTCATAGATACTTCTATAAATTTAGTGAAGTAACCTTTATTTTGTCTCTCTATGTATGCATCTTTAGAAAAATATTCATTTAATATCTATAAACACTGTATTTTGTGCTTCTTTGCCTTGATATTAATATGAAAATCTAGTATACATTAGGAATATTAGAAATGTATTGTTGAACTTTTAGAACCATGTAAGTATTTAATATGTAGGTATTTAAAGTGTAGCATATTTAAATATCTTTAATATAACACTGGAACTGAATACACTACCATTATAAGTACAGTAAATCAGGTAGTATTGATTTCATTTTCTGATCATATATTTTCACTTAATGCAGAATATTTTCATGTATATGTCAATTTTCCATGTCTACTAAGTATGTCAATTTATATTATAATAAAGCATTCCTCTTAATGTTTTCCCATAAATCAAACTTGCCATTATCTACCCAATTATGAATACTAACAATTTTAGCATTATATTAGACTGTTTCAACTTTTATTTCTTACACATTTAGATGAAACAGAAAGTAGTTTTGAGGCTCTAGTTCATAAAACTTGTGCTTGAGAGGATATTACAAGTTGTGTATATTTTATCCAAAATATTTATTATCAGAAATGTTGCGAATTTCAAATTTTTTCAGATTTTGAAATACTTGCATATACATAATGAGATTTCTGGGGGAATGGTATCAAGTCTAACATAAAAATTATTTATGTTTCATATACACCTTCTACACATAGTCTGAAGGTAATTTTATGCAAGATTTTAAGTAATTTTGTGCATGAAGCAAAGTTTGTTTAAGTGCTTATGTATGGAATTTTCCATTTATGGCATCATGTTGGCACTCAACAAGTTTTGTATTTCAGAGCATTTCAGATTTTGGATTTTTGTATTAGGAATGCTCAACCTGTAATTATAACATATTGTTCCCTCCTCTCTTTAATATACAGATAAAATGTTACATTACTATAACACCGTAGAACACCAAAAATGTCACCAACTAATATATTCTTAGGTGCCAAATAAGTGATAAAGTGTTGTGACTATAGAAGAGAAGGAAAAATCCTGCTCAGAATGATTTGGTGACACTCCAATAGAGGACTAAGAATTTGAGCTAGAACTATATAATCAACTAGAAGTTAGAAGACATCTCAGAAATGGAATTTGAACATGTAAGAAGACTCATTTGAAGAAGCAGAGGGTTCTTACAGAAAAATGTTACAACTTATATAGGTGGGCAAGTCCCGTAAGTACAGTCTTCAGTAAAAATAATATAGTCAAATTTGGTCCTCTAAGCAACAAATTCGTTGACCAAAATAAAATCCCACAAAATGACTATAAAATCAATTGGAAAATACATTGTTGAAAAAAATGGGTTTATTCAATTATTTTCTCCCTTTTCTTGAGCTTTCATACTTTATAGGAAACATGGTGAAGCACTGTGTCATGCCCTGTATGGAATGAAAAGTTGAAATCCCTGAATATGGGAAAAAAAAATTTCTTTAGGATGTTTGCATTCTGAAAAACAAAATAATATATATACAAATAATAGTAGCAAAATAAGGTCATTATCAATGTTCTAAGACAGAAAACAGAATAATACTACAGGTGTTTGAGAGAGCAGGATACACCATGTCAGGTTGGAAAATAGCAAACAATTAATTAAGAAAGTGCTAATTGTATTGGATAGTTAAAAACTATCAGGAAAACATAAGGCAGGTGTTTTAGAGGAGTGACATGGAAAAAGGTTGACCACATATGTAAGACATTGGTTCTTATTTTTCTGGAGTATAGAGGATGAAAAGCCTTTACATTAAATAATTTGAATTGAGGTATGGACATATTTAATTTTGTACCAGTAATTTGCACTTTATTTTTAAGGTAATAGAGATCCAGGAAATTTTTGTTCCAATGATTAGAGGTTGTGCAACAGGAATAATTCACCTGCCTGTGGTGTGCGCATGGTTTGGGGCAAGACAAAATTTTAAGTTAGAAGCCATTAAAAGAGGGCAACAATTAAGGAATGTTTCAACTACAGAAATAAAAATAGAAAGAAAACTATATTTTCAAAACATTTTATAGTTGAAGTTCCTTGGATTTGGGGGCTAATTGGACATGACATCTAATCAATAGGAAGGGGTTGAAGAGATAACTCAAGGAAGTCTCCAAGGGAGAGATCCTAGAAAGAGGTTAGAAAGGAAGACAAAGAATAGAGCCCCGAGAAATATGCCTTTAAGAAGGTGAAGAGGAAAAGGGTCTGTGAACGGAAATGTAACAAAAGAAGAAAGGTAATATAGTAGCCAGACATAGGAAGGTAGAAGGAGAAAAGGTTGCAATCCATAGTATCATTAAAAATGTATAAATTATTTCTAAATATGAACTGAAAAATATCTTTGTATATCAACTAGATGATAAGCAGTCTTACTATAAGAAGAAACCAGACTGCTTGAGATGTTTGTGAGCTTCATTTCTGCCTTCTATGGAGCTATCTATTCTTAATTGTTCTTATTCAGATCCCACATTTTTGTCAACAAACTGGAGCTCTTAGCACTGATTTAGTAAAGGACCCAATGCTTCAGATCTCAACTTCCTGCCTTCTGTTTAGATTCTGCCTCTTGTCTACCACAGGGTACATTTTTCTCCATAGTGGCAGTCATTGTGTCAGCCAGATGAATCCCATTAGCACTTTTCTCTACCTCAAAGCACCTAAATGGAAGTAATGAAGGATCAGATAAAGTTATCCAAAACTCTTGAAATTCCATTATTTTTGAACCCATATATCTTATCTTTTTTCACACATCTTATGCATAGATATTTTCTGGATTTTCACCATTAAGTGTCATTTAAGAACTCCCAACATCAACATAATGATGTATTGACCACTGTATATAAACCAAGATGTAATTTCTATCAAATGAAAATTCATGGGGATAACAACAAGGCTGATACTGACCTAATATAAAGTGAAGTCCCTTACACCTGCAGTCCATGGGTATGTAAGACTCATTCCTGTCATTCAGTTGCTTCTATAGGAAGCACCAATTCACCGATTGATTTTCATTATAGGACAGGACCCAGCAGAGGAAAGAAATCACTGTGTTGTTGAAAACGTGAGATGGTATTGACTTGTTAGTTGGTGACTAAATAATAGAAATATCCCCAGAGGTTGTCAATATATTCTCATACTATTATGTTAATTACATTTCTGAGTAACATTACCAAATACTACTTAGATATTTATGTGCAATAAAGTATGTTTATGAAAAGTTTATTATTGTATGTGGTAGTTCAATGCTAATAAGTAGTCCAGGGTCATCCCAAAGCACATATTTCTTTGAAATTACATTCTTTGAAAGCATTTTTAAAAGAATCTGTATGAGGAATATAGGTTAAAAACTTTGAAAATGAATCACCTAAAGAAATAGGCTTTCAGCCATGGTTCATATGCCCTAACCTCTATTTGATAATCTTACAAAGGCCACAACCACAACCCTTACATCTGGTTTCAAAGCTGTAAAGATAATTAACTCTGGATAAGATAGAGTTGAAAAAAATTTGCTATTGTGGTGGTGATGGTGGTGGAAGTGGTGGTTTTATAAATAATTGAAAGGTTTTCACTGTATGTGTAAATGTTTTATTTTGTGTTTTATGCATACACTATATAATACCAGCACAGGGTAAAATACATTTCATTCTAAAACGTGCTGGGAATATTTTGAAAGTAAAAGGATCCTGATATACAAGCTTGGAAGAGTAATCCCTTTACGGTTAAGCCCATGAATAAGAATTATTTTCATGTTTAACATGATTTCACTCACTTTGCACTACGCATCCAGCAGTATGCCACATGGCTGACTGAACTTGCTTTTCATCATGTTATTTTACATTTCTGAATTGCAGTTCATCTATTTACATTTTAAGATGAGGCATTTTCATACTCGAAGTAATGCATGGTAAATTTTTCAAAATCTCACACCAGTAGGATAACCAAAGGGTATTGTGTGGATCTTCTATTAAAATAAAAATGCGTGTTCATTTTCAAAAGAACAAGTATGTACCCATGCATCTGATGCTCAACAAACAACATTATCTCTTTTTTCAGCTAATATTGTATCTACACAGTGAGGAACTTTTTTAGAGAAACATTTTTTTAAATCCTTAAGTAATAAGTAGCATTGTTCTTAATATATGCATAAATTTGTGAATATTCATTTATTAATTTTGCTAAAATGCCTGGAACACATAGCAACATGTCATTAACACTAGTGTACTAAGGATTCTGACTCTAAAATAAGCTAGACTTGGAGTTCTGTAAATGTGATAACAATTAAAATGATCAAATATACAATGATTTTAAATAATGTTTCTAAAGCAGAGTGATGGAATGCCATGTCTCATAATTCTTCTTTTATCAACAAGATTTCTCTGTTCCCACAAACACAAATTAGCTTCCTTTGCAAAGCCTATGTGAGATTTAGTCTATACCTTGATTTCCTCCATCATTTCAACTACAGTATGTTTCTGATTTATATGTGCATTGACTGCTACCTGGGTCATTGCTTGTATTTATTTAGACCAAGCAATTAAAACCTATTCAAACTCAACACATGATATAAAATAGACTGCAGGATAAAACAGTAAAAAATTGTCCTGAGACATTGGAAATAAGATCAATTTTTGAACTCAAGCAATTGACTTTAACAGTCTACCATAAATATGTAACTTCTATTAGTAACTGTGAGACATTATGGAAGTAGTTAAAGCCCTTAATTTTATCACTTATAAATAAACATATCTATTATATATACTTGACAAATCTCTTCCAAGTTAGTAAGACCTTATTAAGAAGAATCTATTCTCTGTCAACAGCATGGGAGGTACTTTTGGGAATGTACAGTAATCAGGGGATTACCTTCAAGGAAGTTGAAACCTCATGGAGAAAAAGCTTATGATTATGAAAGTTAAGAAAATAAAGAGTAAAATAAAAATGTCTGTAATAGGGCAAAAGTAAAATATGACATTATATAGAATAAGGTAATAAGGGATTTACTGTCAAATTATCAATATAGGGAATAAATACTATAGGATTTCCCAAAAGGAAATAAGTTCAGTATATTGAAAAGAGACAAAATTAAATATAAATTGTCTGAAAGGAAATAAACAATTTATATATGCAGAGGCCAAGAAAAACATTTTTTAAGGAGGAAATAGAGCAAACTGCAAAATAAGACTATGTATGATATATGTTGAGGAAGCTGCAGTAGAGTAGCTAACTAGAATTGAAAGTTGTCATAGGAGACAGAAAGAGGAATAAAAAGGTCAACTGAAATCACCTTGTTGAGGACAAATTGGTGGGTTACAAAATAAATCTGAGGAAAACTCAGTGGATTAAGTGAATCTCAGGAGACGGAAAAGAAAATATAAAGGGAATATTCAACAGAAGATAGTGTTCAAAAATGGGTGACTCCTAGAAGGCTGCCAGTGATGAATAGCGCATTGATTCAATGACAAAAGAAGTAAATACGAGTTATGGCTGCCAATCAGTACACAGGTGGATAACTATTTACTTAGCTAAAATGTTTGGGTGAAGACAGTAAGATACAGAAGAAACAGCTCATATTCATATTTTCAACCAAAGATAAAGGAATGAGAAAATAAAAACATAATAATAGTCAAACACTAATTTTAGAATATTTGTCACAATAAAATTTATTATAATACATTGTATAAATAATGCTTTAACTGTATTTTTAAACATGAACTTTTATAAGACAATAATGTAAATTAAAAGAAAAAAGGAAGACTGTGAAGTTCAGAGTGCATTCAGTATTCCTCAGGAACTCCATTTACTTTTATTTGCTTTATAGAAGATAAATGCAAAAAAGTAAATTACAAGAATATTACTCACTTTTGTTAATCATTTATTTAAATATCACTTATGATTTCTGAAAATATGCTTAATTTTTAAACTTTAATTCTGATTAAACATTTTATAATACAAAATTTCAAAGTTCTGGTTCTGAGTTCAGTTAAATTTTGGTGCAATCTGTCTTATGTGCAAAATAATTTCACAGCAAAATAGGTAAATCTAAATGGATAAAGTTTATCATTCTCCATTCTTGTTAAATCACTATGGTCATTTCGGATTCACTCACCAATTGTAGAAAGTGATGTTGATGGTGAAAATTTCAGGATTTCCTAAGCTAGTTATGTCTCATCTTTGCTAATGTCAATCAGTTGTTTGGCAAAAGGATTGGAAGACTAATTTGTTTGGAAGACTTTTTTCCTGAACTTTAAACAAATGCATCTAAAACCTACTAAACTTTATCTAAAATATTTTTAAACAAGTGAAAAAATTTTGTTTCCAAACATAAGTGTGCATGGTATCCATGGGTACCTCAGTTGCTTAAAATATTGCCTTGAAAAATCAGATTAAGTGTGTTTACAGTATTTCTGTATCATCTGCTAAGTAACATTCTACTGGAAGGCAATACATGGATTTTTTTCTTTATAAAAGGCAACTGTTCAATCTTTAAATCTTGAAATCTGCTATCTTTAAATCTGCTTCTTTTAAGTTCTTTACATGACAAAACCAGCAAAACAACCTGTAGTATAAATGACGCTTGTGTTCACTGCCACTATTATTACAGAGTATAGTTCAGAATTTACTATAGATCGTGTTTTTTTGTTTGCTTCCTTGTTTATTTTTAAGTATTTCTAAAATAGCCCGTAGTAGTTGGGGCCTTTCTTGCTTCAGCTTCTCTCCTACATTTATTATTCAGGAATACAATGAGAGAATGTAATTTGTGGTGCTGTATATTTGTAACCTGAATCTACTTCATCAGTGGCTACACTAACAGATGGTAATTTTTCACCACAAAACACCACTTTTGTTAAATGTCATACACGATTAAGGACATAACTTCCTCCATACATCTTTTTACTGGCTCAAATGATGTTTTCATAAGCTAAAACAATATAGAAGTTTGTTTTGCAACCCTCAATGAACAACCTTCCCAAAGTATGTAATTTGATATGTTGGTTTTCTATCTCTTCAGCAACATTGTCTGGGTAACTTCCCCCACATACAATTTACTCACAAATTTATTTATTTCAGTTTTTATGATAGTGTTGTCTAGACATCATTTCAGTCATTTTTTTGACCAGGGCAGAAGAAATGTTTCTTTAATGACATGATTTCATCTCTTAAATATTTCATTTTTAAGGCAGAAATTACAAAATACATTTCAAAATATTATTTACTTTAGGAAATTTCTGCAAAGTGATGTGATGGTTTATTATGCTGTTTAATATTATTAGAAAAGTGGAAGCAATTGGTCTTTACTAATAAAATTTCTAGTTTTAAACTGTCTTGCTCACTGAGAAGCCCGAAACTATTAGAAAATAAACACATTACATGTTACTAATATTTAGTATACAACTTGATATTGGCAGCCTCTCTCAGTCTACTTTGTATATGTAATATTTTCAGGGAATATTAGGGAATTTGATCAGTGCAAACCTCAAAGTACGAAATGCATTTATGTAGTAACAGTTGATGCAAATCATAATTCAAATAATATTCTGTAATTTAATCTTTTATCAATTTCTCATTAGCTATGGCTAGATTGTCATTGTCTTCTACCCCATAATATGGCATAAAGAGAGTTACCAGGAAAAAAGGAATCAGCTTTGTCAATTTCTTGTTCATTTGTGTTTGCACAATTTGTCCAGCCTTCAATGTATGTTTTCTATATACTTTTCAAGTCACATATTTGTTTGGGAAAAATTGACTTATGCCACTCTAGATTATATACTCTTGCCTTCTCTTTATCAATGTATAGGAACACTCCGATATATTAAACTCCAATATATGAAAAGGTTGAACATGGCTTTGCATTGGTTAATCTTGACCTTCCTACAGAATAGTATATATACCCAATGAACTGAGTGAGATTTCCAGTATCAATTGTTGCACTAAAAATTAATACTGCTTAATATAGTTCTTATTTTCTAGATAAAAATACATGAGTAAAAATTGATGTACACATGAAACAGCTGGAAAACATTTTGTAGATTCTGATACAATAGGCCTGGGTTATAACTTGAGAGCTTGCATTTTAGAACCTCCCAGATGATTCTGAGACTGCTGGTCCCTTGACCACACATGGAATAACAAGTTCTTACAACACCTCAGAACTTCTTACAGACACCTTAGGAAGCTTGCTTTCAGTTTGAAGACAGCTGTAGACAATGGAGTGTCATTTAAAAGTTTTCTAAAGACAAAATAAACATCAAGTTTATTTTAAAGACCAAAGAATGAGATACCGATAACTAAGCTCTTACAGTAATGAGGTAAAGAGAGTTAGACTGTTAATGGGAATAAAAAACAATGGGTATATCCTCAGAGAAATATTAATCTTGTTATGAATGAATAATTCATACTGATATTGGAATACCTATAATTATTGTTTTGAGATGTTTCTCTGTCATTTATTTAAAATAGTAGAAATATCATATGTACTTTTAAGTATATTTTCTTGAACATTTTGATGTTTTTCACTTTCTTGAAACAGGAAACTCTTATGTAGTATTTCACATCTACCCATTGTTCAGAGTTGGTAAGAGGTCTTATCAATTATTATTATTTTTTTCTTTGAAAAAAATGTCTGTTTTATTTAGTTCTTTGCCCATTTTTGAATTGGGTTGTTTGTTTATTTTGTTGTTGTTGCTGTTGTTGAGTTTTATACATTCTCTATATATTCTGGATATTAATCCATTATCAGAATATGTGATTTGCAAATATTTTCTTTCCGGGTTTTTTTTTTTTTTTTA
>NW_016809297.1:133299-246323 GCF_001698545.2 Rhinopithecus bieti | reverse complement strand
GCCTCCCCCAGCCTCACTGCTGCCTTGCGGATAGATCACCGCAGACTGCTGTGTTAGCAATGAGGGAGGCTCCGTGGGCGTGGGACCCTCCCGGCCAGGTGTGGGATATATTCTCCTGGTGTGCCCGTTTGCTTAAAGCGCAGTATTGGGGTGGGAGTTACCCAATTTTCCAGGTGTTGTGTGTCTCAGTTCCCCTGGCTAGGAAAAGGGATTCCCTTCCCCCTTGCGCTTCCAGGTGAGGCGATGCCTCGCCCTGCTTCAGCTCTCGCTGGTCAGGCTGCAGCAGCTGACCAGCACCGATTGCCTGGCACTCCCTAGTGAGATGACCCCAGTACCTCAGTTGAAAATGCAGAAATCACCGGTCTTCTGTGTCGCTCACGCTGGGAGTTGGAGACTCGTCTTATCAATTATTTTAACATCTTGGGCCCCAAATGAATTTTAAGAAAGATTAGTAAATGAATGTCTACCTTATAATAAGTATTTCTATAGGTGATTTATTTATTAATTTATTCCCCACTGGATCGTTGTTTTGAACTCTTCCTTCTCCTATTATGAGTGTTATCATTTTGTAATTTCAAGCTCTTTGTAGGATAAACGAGATCAAGAAGGGGGGTTGCTGTTGTTAGATAGAATGAAAAATAAAATGGCCTAGAAAAGAACAAGAGAGCAAACAAGAAGAGGAAAGGCATAGAGATATTGGGAAAGGAATGAATGAGAGGTTCAAGAGAGTCGAAAATGAATACCTGGTGTTACTGGCAAGAATCTCAGAGGCCCAACATCGCAAATACGTATGCCCTGCTTGCTTCATTCCTGGTAAAGTAAGAGTATTCTTCTCCGTGCCGGCCTACAGTTTCACTGGAAAGAAAATCCTTATAATGTAAAATAATAACAGCACCAGGGGTGTAAGATTAAATGCAAAAATAATTTGGATGCCTGTGAAGTGAGCCTGAGAACTCTTGCTGCCTGTTCGTTTTGCGTGTATCACATCGCTCTTGTCAGAGCTCCAGCAGCCTTGTCTAGAGCTGTGCCCCAAACCTCTGGTTTTCATTATGAGAGAGACTGGGACAGACCTGAGGAATTATTCTTAGACAACTGAAAGGGTAATCTAGAAAACATGAGACCCACTAGGCATGCGGTATTTATGTTTTATGATTCCCAAGTCAGTGCTATTTTCTTCAGACTGCTGAAGACAATGTAAGTGGGAAACAGTGAATTTCAGCACTACTCATACTCTGCTCAGGATTCATATTCACAGATAAAACAGTCAATGTGAAAAAAATGTCGGCCCGAATTGCATTTTTCCTTTCATTCAGGTATTCCATGGGGGAGTCACAATCCATTTAGAATATCAGCACAATCATTGTCCACCTCAATCAAGTTAATGCAAAAAGGGGAAAGGGAATCATTAGGGTGCAAAATAATCAATTCTGGGCATCTGTCTGCATGCAGACCTCAGGCCAAAACAGATTGAGTACCAAAAAGTGGGCAAAAGGGAAATCCCGGATTTCGTTGTGCAATTTTTTGGTGCTGCTCCTGCTAGCTGACTAATGAACCTTTCATTTTGAATCAGTGTGTTTTATAGCTGCACCTAATCATTGTTTCTGTGACCTAAAATGATGATGTGTGGTAGAAGCTGTAGATGAGGTGAGGCATGATGGATTGTCACTGTCAAATTATTAATAGAAGGGTTCATTTTCTATTAGAAATATAAAGTAAAATATTTTATTCAGAGCTCCCTTTTCAACTCTAGTTCCAGCTGCCAGAATCGACTATATCATTCAGTGCTGCATAACTCTGCCAAAATGTGTAGGATATTTGGCAGTGCATACATCAAACTCCTCTTAAATCTAGCTCTTACGGAAACTATTTTATATCATCTTGTTTCTCTGTAAAGCAAAAGTAAATTCTTTTTAAAATAATGTTAAAATGTGATAAAACTGTTTGATAACACAATGAAAGAACAATTCAAATTAGTGAGCTTTGTTTCTTGTAATATTAATTCATAAGATTCATTTTCCAAGTCATTTTCAATATATTTGTAATAGATGCATATTATAAAATTTAATGTTGCAACAATATTATTACTATCCCAATTTTATAGCTAAAAAAACAGATCCACTGAGAATAAATAATTCCCTTTAGGAGTCCCAGTAAAGAAACATTGAATCTACAATTTGGTTCAGGGAAAGCTAGAGATTTGCACCCACATTTACACAACTGCCTATGTCTAAATCAATACAATGTATACAAGCATCTCTATTTCATGGCCATGTATAAACATGGAAGATACCATTAACATCTTAACATATACCAATAAAAGTCTATTTAAAATACATGACAGTTTATTTTAAAAACTAATTAACCAAATAAAGATCCATCATAAAAGTTGCAAATCAGTTTCTGTTTTTATATGGTCCTATTGACATTTTGCTTTTTCATCTGGGTCTCAGTTAATGGAAAATTATTTTATAGCGTGAGAAAACAGTGAATCTTAGCAGATTCACTACCATTCAAAGCCAACCAAGATAGGTATGTCTTTTATAACTCTAACAGCAAAAAGATTCCAGAAAACTGTTTCTGAAAATGTGTGGTACAGGTCTTTACCATAGGAACTGTGATCAAAGCATAAGCAAGCTCAGTCCCAGTGTAAGTCTCTACTAAAGACATCTCAAATTAGGGTATAAAAGTACATCCCACTTATCCTATTTCATTTCATGTTAAACAAATGGTATCAGGCATCCCTGAGAATTAAAAAGTAGGATTTATTTTAATTAATTGTTTTGATTGTTAAAACTTCAGCATTTTGTTATAAAAGAGCAAAGAAATGCTATTAAAACTCAAATGTAAATGTATATTATTTTTTCAATTAATCTTATTTAGCTGTGTTTGAGTAGGATTTTAAGTTTTACAAACAAATGAAGAGTTACGTGGATTTTCTCTTCTATTTCTCTGCTCTTAATTTTGAGGCATTTCTTAATTTGTTCATTGTCCTTACAATAGGTCTTGCATCAGAGTTATCTTTAAGAAAAAAAATAAAAGAAGAAGAAGAAGAGATGAGGTTGGTTCCCTGGTTTAGTTTGGGAGAAACTCCTCAGTAGCATTTACTTTTGATTACCACACAGCCTCCACAGCAGGCTTCATCCATGACTTTAAGCTGTTACATCTACTTATACATGTTTCTCCTTGAATTTATGCACTGATTTGTGTATTCTGGCATATGTAATGGTGGTCTTCAAATAAAATGGCAATTTTTCTTAAATCTAAAAACAATGTTTCCCATTTTAAAATGTTTTCTTAAGTGTCTGCAATAAATTCAAAACTGTTTTTTTTTTTTTGTCTTCCCAGTATCAAAGTTATCAAAATTTAGATACTTGGATAATACATTATTTAGGTAAAATACATTTTATAGGTATAGGGATAGGTGTGTGTGTATATACACACAGATATTCACATATCTTTTCATTAAATTTTTGCCTAGGTCTTCATCCACAATAACATTCTATATGACTGATTATAAGCAACAAAATCAGTACAGAGGTCTCTGCTGTCAATACTGCAGAGTCAGAACAAAGGGGAATTAGAAGTGTTTAATAAAGGGATATGTTTAACACTGATGCAACATATGCCAAAATGGAGCTACCCTGGCTTGGCTACAGGAAGAGTTTGCACTACATTGAATCCTATACTAGAAATTGATATAGTTTAGCTCCAGAACTATATTCAGTCTAACATTCTGTATCATGTCACATCTCATTAAGTAGCAACTTCATTCTTTTATGTACTTAGGCCAAAAAACATTGATGACATTCTTGACCTCACTCTTACTCTAATATCCCACATATATTCTTTTAACAAATCATATGAGCTCAATTTTTGAAATTTATCCCCAATCCCACAACTAATCACCATCTTCACTCCTATTATTTTTATTTAAGTTCTTGCCTGAGTTGTTGCAATTGCCTTTTAATGGATTTCTTTGATTCCATCCTTACCACTTTCAAGTCTATTCTCAATTCAGCATCTAGAGTGCATGAAATCATCCAGTAGCTTCCCACTTCATTCAGAGTAAGATCAAACGTCCTTCCAATGTCTGTTAATGTCTATATGGTCTGGCCCAGTTACTTACTATCTGAGTTTATTTTCTATCAATCTTCTTGCTCATTCTCCTTCGGCCCTACTGACCTTGTTATGATAGAAATGCACTACTTATGGTTATTTTTCAGAACCTTTGAACTTGCTATTCCCTCTACTGAAATGCTCTTCCCTGATGTAGCTAAGTGGCCAGCCTCCTGATCTCCTAAACATATTTCCGCAAAGGAGAACCAACTGGACATACCTACAAGTAAAATTGCAAAAACAATCAACTAATCAAAAAATAAATAATATCAACATTTTGAATTTGCCAAGTATATCTGCTTGGTTTTCTTAGTACTTATTACTATTTAACATACTGTTTAATTTATTTATGTATCCAGTTTATTTTTTGCCTCCTCTCTTAGAATGCAAATTCTGTGAAGAAAGGGACTTTTTCTTCCCTTCATTCCTATATGACAAATACTGTGAACAGTACATGACACATACTAGGTAGTCAATCAACATTTTCTGAAAGAATAAATTCATTAATTTCAAGAAGATTATTCACAAGGATGGTAAATATAAAGCTTTCATTGGTGCATTTTTTGGCACATAAGCATAAATATATTTAGGATGTTTGGGGAAATGGTAAAATAACAGTTGTATAGATATTAGAAGGGAGTTTTGGCAAATGTAAAAACATTTTAACAACATCTATTTATTCTTCCTGACCAGTACTTTAAATTCAAATTATGTGTTTATCTAAATAACAAATGAAGAATAGCTTCCAGTTATTAAAGTCATGAAAAAGCGCATCTATATGGCTTACATAAATAAGTTAAAAAAGCATGGAGAGAGAAGTATGTTGTTTGGAAATGTAAATTATATAACAAAATTTCTGTATAGTTTGGCAAATTATTTACATTTTCTGAATCAAATTTTCCATATTTTCATGAGGATGTTGAAATAATTACTTTTTAGACACAGTTCATAGAGCTCTGATTAATGTGTATGCAATATATATTTATTCTTATTTAAGGTATATACATATACACAGAGACTATACTAACACTTTATCCACTATTTTGTAAAACAACGCTGGCTGTATTTCTTTTTTTTTTTAAATAGTCATTATACTTTATTGTTTAGAGAATAATTACAGGAAAAAATCTGTATATGTTCAATACAGACACAACATTTTCTCTTTTTTTTTTGGATGTCATTGATTTTTATTTTTTAATTTTTTAAAATTTTTTATTATACTTTAGGTTCTAGGGTACATGTGCACAACGTGTAGGTTTGTTACATATGTATACATGTGCCATGTTGGTGTGCTGCACCCATTAACTCATCATTTACACTAGGTATATCTCCTGATGCTATCCCTCCCTCTCCCCTCCCCAAAATCGGACCTGGCATGTGATGTTCCCCTTCCTGTGTCCAAGTGATCTCATTTTCTTTCTGTTGACCATATTTCTATTGTGCAGGAACTAAGAGTTGAGAAGAAAATTTATGTTATCTGACATCAATCAGTTTATGCTTTGACTATGAAAAGTGTTAGTAAACCTGATAAATGGTATGATGAGGGTATATACTGCCATCGGATTCTGAGGAGGAAGAAAAAAACTGTATGCAAAGGTCAATGAAGGCTTTCTGTAACAAAATTTTATTTAAATGATTGTAATTGTCCTTCATCTTGCCTACTGTCCAGTAAAGTCAATGCACTGAGAACAACAGGTTTTTGCAGCAAATAAAGCATTTAATAATTGCAGAGCCGTTCAGTGGGAAGACAGGAGTAATTACTCAAATCAGCCTCCCCAAGAGCTTAGAGACTAGGGTTTTTACAAATAATTTGTTGGGCAGGAGACTAGGGAATGGATGCTGCTGATCAGTTGTGGATAAAATCACAGTTGTGTGGAAAGTGGTCCTCATGTGCTAAGTCAGCCTCTGGATGGGGGCCACAAGACCAGTCGAGTCATGAGTCATGGGTTCCAGCAGAGTCAGTTGATTGCCAGAATGCAAAAGTCTAAGAAACATCTCAAAAGACCAATTTTACCTTCTACAATACTAATGTTATCCATAGGAGCAATTGGAGAAGTAACAAATCTTGTGACATCTGGTACAGTAAATGATTACAGAAAAGCAAACTGCACCTACATGTTAGTAGTATTCACCCCTTTCCTGTAATCCTAATCTTGTGGACTTTCATTAGTCTTACAAAGGGGACTTCAGTTCCTGAGCAAGGAGGGGCTTAATTTTAGAGAGGGACCATTTTCGTTCTTGCTTTAAAGTTAAACTATAAACTAAATTCCTCCTATGGTTAGCTAGGCCTATGCCCAGGTATTAGCAACGACAGCCAGCCTGTGAGGCTAGAAACAACATGCAGTCAGCCATGCTAGAGTCCTCTTGTTATAATTTTGCAAAGGTGGTTTCACAATGAGTGAAAAGTTGAGTAGAAGCTAACCAGGCCAAGAGGGTGAGAAAGTTTTGAAGCAAGGGAAAGAGCATATTAAAGGAATTGGAAGAGGTGCATAAAATATAATAAGAGTTCAGTATATATGCAACATAGCAAGAGGAAGACTCCAAATGAAGTTGAAGAGATATAGGTGGGGCTGGATTTTGGAAGGCGTGGAATAGTATATGAATTTTAGATCTTACCTAAAATCATTGGGAAACCATTGCAGTGTTGAAAATACAAATGTAAAAATCAGTTTTCCAGTTTAGAAATATCACTATGGCAACAAAGAGAGGCAAGGATGAATGAATTAGAGGGCAGAAATACTAGGCGTAAGAAGGAATTAGCAACTCCTATCAGTAGTAATCCAGATGAGAGGCATCAGTGGCTGCTTTGCGGTAGTGTATTAATCTGTTCTCGCATTGCTATAAAGAACTACCTGAGACTAGGTAACTTATAAAGAAAAGAGGTTTTATTGACTCACAGTTCCATAGGCTGTACAGGAAACGTGGTTGGGGAGGCCTCAGGAAACTTACAATCATGGCAGAAGGCAAAGGGGAAGCAGGCATGTTTTACATGGCTGGAGAAGGAGGAAAGAGACAAAAAGTGGAGATGACTTTTAAACAGCTAGATTTCATGAGAACTCTCTCACTATCATGAGATTAGCAATATGCTCCCATGGTGAAAATATGCTCCCATGATCCAATCACGTTCCACCAGCTGCCTCCTCCAACATTGGGGATTACAATTTGACATGAAATTTGGGTGGAGACACAAATTCAAACCATATCAGGTAGTGTAGTGGGAATTCAGGGCCATGACCCAATTCAGGATTCCTTGGGACTAGATTATTAGGATAAAGTAAGTTTAATTTTGTACTTGGTGATTATAAGTAGAAAGTGGAGTTTTCTAACAGTTTCATATATTAATCAGATCAAATTAGAGATTAAATCAGAAACCTGAGAGTCATATGTGTAATTCATAAACAAATGCACGGTAATCAAAGGCACAAGATTATATGAAATCACTCAAGCGGAGAGTATGCAGAACAAAAATAGAAGAGGACCAAATAGAGCCTTAAAGAATACCATCAGTTAAGGGGTGAGCAGAGTAGAAGGAGCCAGCAAAGGGTAGCGAGAAGGAGCAGTCTAAGTGGTAAGAGTCAAAACTATGAGAATCTGAAACACAAGGGAAAACAGTGTTTACAGGAGAGACAGTTGTCAAGATGTCTAACATTGCTGAACATTCAAGCAAATAAGGTCTGAGAAGGATCCACTTTGCTTATTAATGTAGATCTCTATAGTAACCATGGTGCAAGTAGTTTCAGGAGAGTGATGGAGGTAAGAACCAGTTGACGGCAGGTTCTTTATAGATAGAGGAAAAAGAAAATGAAAAAAGCAACTTTGGAAAAGTTAAACTGCAAGGAATCTCTTAGCACAAAACTGAAACACAACATGCGATTAGGGAGAGTATTGCTTGTTTTGTTTTGCTTCATTAAGAGGAGAGAATCTTGAGTATATTTAAAGTCTAATAGAAAACAGCCAGTGGAAAGAGATTAAGCATGAGGTAATGGTGATCATCAATAAATTCATATTCCTGAGAAAACACGGATGGAATCCAAAATGTTGGCTGGGAGGTCATTCTCATGTGGAAGGTACATTGTAGAAAGTAGGTTTGACAATGAAAAGTTGAGAGATTCCCATCTGATGTGTCCTATTTACTTTTTGTGTTGTGAGATGAAGCTAGATACTGAGGATAAAGTTCAGGAGGTGGAACGATTTGTGGAAACGGTTTGACAGTTTTCTGGTAGAGAATGGCTGTGTGAGCTGAGTAAGAAGACAAAATAGGATTTCTAGGGGCAGTGGTGAAAGATCTATTGACATTCAAAATGTATTTATATCGTAGCCCCTGTCAATATGTTGGAATGTGTTCTTAAACGGCACTAAGCCATGCTTAGTTGGAGTCATGCCATGCAGGTATGACAAAAGGATGGCTGAGCAAGGAATTTTAGTTCTGAGATAAACCAATACTTATCTTTATGAGCATGAAATCTAATCTCATTCAGGACAGATAAGAAGACAGAGTTATAGTTAAGGAGAAAGTAGAAGGGTTCATTCTTTCATTCAATAGATATTTATTGAGCAACTATTTTTTTTTTTAGGTTTATGTATAGGGTTCAGGGCTATTGTAGTAGACTTAACAGACATGGCCTCTTCCCCATTGATCTATAAGTCCCTGTTAATATGGAAGAACTAGTGCACTGGAAATCACTAAGTGAGATTTCTAGAAGAATAGAGTTTTGAAGTTAAAGATTTTATTACGTGAGATATGGAGTAGACCTGGTTTGTGGCCACAGTTCTAATGACTGGAGTGGAGTTGAGGAGGACAAAAATAACCCATTGAGGGGATCACTGGGCATGATGTAGAAGCAAAAGGACTGAGTGATCCACGTGTTGCATGTGAACATGGAAGTACCTTAGATAATGACAGGACATCAGTGAAAAAATTATGTAAGTTTTGCAAATTGTCAATTAATGAGAGTGAGTATAATTATGAAATTGAAAAACTAATGATCACAAGCAAAGACCAAATATAATGAGCCTCAAAGGAGTTTATGAAAGTGAGTAGAAAACTAATGACCTAGAGACAAAGTAGAAAATTTATCAGAACAATGAAGGATGACATCTCCAGATACTGAGGCTCATTTAATATAGGAGAAAAAAGTCACTTGAGAGAACTCCAAGAGGGTAGGGTGGGAGGAAACAGAGACCATCTGAGAGAGTCTAGTTTTAGTCTAGGTAGGAAGATGGAAAGAACCCAGAGAAGAGAATAAAGAAGTAGAGAAATTTGCTAATCTATGTTTTAAATAGGTAATCAAAAGGCTTACCTTTTCTGGGGGATGAAAGATGAGAGACACTGGGCCTTTTGTGAACTTAAGAAAAACACACATGAGCATATACACACACGTACACACACACATAAAAGATATGGCTTATACAGAAAATACATAGTCCAGCTCTTCTTTTTTCAATGGCAAGTATAAAATTCCTCAATTTGTATACAGTAATAAATCTTTCTGATGCTTTTTTAATGTCCTTTTTTTTTTATAATTGTCCCTATTTCAACAGTATCCATAGTATGTTTAAAACATGTTGGTACAGAAAAAAATTGTAATAAAATTCAAAGTTCTGCATGCCCAAACTTTTTGTCTTATTTGTACAAAATCACGACCAAATGTGCCACTAGGATATATGGTTTTGTTTTTTAAAAACATGTTTTAGAGCTCTATAAGTTCCACTGTAAAGGGACTGTGGATTATGTAATTATTTCTTATCAATTAATATTTGATCAGTTTCTTATCCTAAATAAATTGTGCTTAGTAGAGGAATTCTATATCAGGACCTATAGATTAAAGCAATTTAGGCAGAGATTGATGATTTAAAGGAAAAGAATGTAGATAATTATGACAATTGTACACTGTCTAATGGTAGACACTAGCTTGAATACACTACCTGCTAGTTCCATGGAATGCAACTTTTAAATGATTTGCAAAAACTGTAGAAAGTACCAGTATTCAAGCTGAAAACATTTTAATAGGGCAATAATGTGGCCTGTGACACATCTGATAATATTTTATCAGATTTAACACAAGAAATGAAATAACCATAGATCAAATTTTATGTATATGTATCAATGTAGACAGGCAATTTGGATGGGGGAACAAAATTTAAATGTACACAAATTTGTTTAGAGCTTCCCTTTATTTAAAAAAATGCCCTCAGATCGCATATAAAGTGTGCTTATACAAACAAGAGATTTTTAGTTCTTTCATAAATTTTGCATTTGCTGTGCTACATATCAAATAAAGTTAACATGCTCTCAAGAGAGGATGCAGCATGCTCTCTACAAACTGGTGTTTAGAGTCTGGTCCAGAGAAGCTACATTTCCTCTTATGCAAATTACTTCCATAATGATTGCAGATATATTTGTGATAACCTTTGACTATGCATAGAGAATAGTTTTGAGAAGGGTCATTCTCTTGAATTTCAGGGGATGAAATTTTGGATTTTGGAAATTGCAGACTAAGCAAAGATCCTAGAATGGAGTATCTAGAAGGTACTCTGAAAGCCCTTTATAAAAAATATCATAGAAACCATATTCCCATGAGATGTATCTGGGATCATTGACATGAACGTGTTCGTTAAAGACATGGAAGTTTAGAGCAGGGAAAGGACCAAAAAATAATACTTCATATCTACTTCTTAGTTTTGGAACCAAATAAGAGACAAGAATCAAACAGGTAGGGGTAGAAGCAATTATTTTGTGGATGAAGGGGAGTGCAGGCACAATGGGCTCCCTCATACTTTGCTGTGGAATTAGACAGATACATTCTCCTAGTAGTGGATAGACGTCTCCACAGAGATAGGCCAGATGTCTCAGGACAAATCAGAATCCTCCATCTTGCTGAAAGGTCAGTTCCAACAAAGAAAAAGAAAAAGGGGCATTTCAGTCATTGTACTGTTCCTTGTCTTAAATTTACTCCTTTCCCCATGGAAAGCAGAAAATGGAGGGTGGTAGGAGTGGTGAGGAGGGGTAGGAATGCACTTATAATGGAAGTCCCACCATGTAGAAACAGAAGAATAGAGAAACAAAATGTGCTGTAACAGGAGCACATGTGTGTTTTTCTCAAGAAGAGTAAAAGCAAAGATGGCTTAAGGGAGAATCCCAGTGCATGTAGTTATTCAAAGGATGGGCTAGAGTCTAGCCTCTGCAAGGAAGCCTTCTTTCACACACCGACCTCTGCTTGAGACTATCACCTTTATTGCTTTCATAGGGTTCCTGCAGTCAGACCTTTGAAAGAGTCAAGTGTGGATCTCAGTACATCAAGTCAATTAGCACTATACTTGCAGATGATCAGTGTTTAATAAATGTTAGCTTTCTCTCTTGTCACATTTCTATGAAAAATAATTAGCAAATGGAACTCGTGGGAAAGTGAGCTGTTTTCAGAAGGAAGAGATTTGAAGAGTTTATGATAGGAATAATAGAATGTAAGGTGAGAAAGGTGGTTCTATTTCATAAAGGGTATTCATTACCACTTAGGATATTTTTGTGCTTTTGTTTTCTGGGTTCTGTGTTTATGTAATTGTCTTACGTTTGTATTATATACCCTTTTTCTGTTTTTCTTAGTAGTAGTAGTAGTAGTAGTAGTAGTAGTAGTAGTAGTAGTAGTAGTATAAAAGCAATGTAATAAGATTTTTTTCTTCAGAAAGACAAATAGGACAACCATATACATCAGGTGGATTGGAGTAAGGAGGAAATAGAGGAATAGGAACCAGTTTGGAGAGTGCCATAGGCAAGCAGTGATGATATGAGATGAATGGCAATAAGAATTGAATAATATGAGGCATATAAAGAGTTAAAAAAATACCTACTGAATTGCCTATTGGATTCTCTGAGTATTGCACTGAAGAATTTGTGAGAACAGTTTTCCAGGGTCAGAGCTGAGTTCCAAGTTACCAAAGCTCAGAATGGAGAAGCTGGAAAAATGAAGTAGGCAAGCAGGAATCTGTGGAACATGGATGTCTGCAAGGACCACAGGGCAGGGTTACACAGGATGCCCTTGACATTCTGTGTGTTCCCATCATCATCCCTGAATCCCTACTTTATAATTTCCTGTTTACCTATTAATTTCTACTTCATTATTATCATCTGCTATGTGCTCACCAGAGATATGAATTAGGCATGGCACTTGGGGACTAGAACAGTCACAGGGGCATTCAAGATGGATGAGAGAATTGGAGGAAGAATCTTCCAGGCAGAAGGAATGTCATGTGTAAATCCTGGTGTGTGGAAGCATGTGACATATTGTAAGACAGCAAGAATTTTAGGAAAGTAATTGGAAAACGCAGGAGGTATGGCTAGAGAGAAAGGTAAGTAGTATTGATGTTAGCTTAGTGTGCTAATTAAGAGGTCTGTCAGGAGTGTTCCTCTCTGCTCTCTCACTGACATCGTTATCGAGTCCTGATGGGTTCTCCTCTTTCTAGAATCTTAGTATTTCAACTTAGATCACTCTAAGGTATATGGGTTTCTCCAAGATTTTTATTTCCTGCCTTAATGAAAATGTTGCTGTCTTTCTATGGTTGCAGAACAAAGAGAAATTTGATTTGCCTTTTTTTATTTACAAACTGACTTTCACGTAATAAAGCGTCCATCATTTACTATTTTTCATCCCTCTGGAAAGTTCAGGGATGAGGAGTAAGGTGGTGAAATAGACCCTTGTGGTTCTTTATGGTCAGTGAAATAAGGATGGGGTCTGGGCTTCTGCAGAAATATTAAATCCAAATATCTCTAATTCAAATAACACTGTAGCTTAGGTAACCAGCAAAAGTTAGACATTTTTTGAACAAAAATAGAATTCTATTTTAAACAAGAGACTGTATAAAATATATAATTCTCAAACCAAAATTCTATTGCTTTGAGAGACAGAAAGAAGGAAAGAAAAAGTCTTAACAGCAGGTTGTGTGCATATGAGTTATGTTTCATATGCATCTATTTCTAACTAGTTTAAACGCTGTTAGCAGTTAATTAAGTTGAGTAAAACCATTTAGAAAGAGAGTCATTAAAATTATTTTTAAGCATTCTTCATTTTTTTCCTCCACATTTTAGAATTGCTATTGTACTATTTAATTCACAAATACTAAGGTTTGGAGTATCCTTGTAGAATAGTCTTCCATATATAAACTTGGAATCTTCATTTCTAAGGAGATCTTTGAATCTTCATTTCCTCACAAATGAAACTTCATTGTAATGTAATAATGTGTTTCTCAGCTTTCAGAGGAATACAATATGATTTATCTGCATGGAATTTAATTGGTAAAACTTCAGTATAATTATCCACTTCTTTCATACCTAGTTGTTCTTTTTGATTGTTTGTTTCTTGAACAATGAGTATGTTCAATTCCTGATCCACCTTTAACTGACCTGGAAAAGTTGTTATTCAACACAAATAACCCTTCGCTATAAAGAAGGAGAGAACCATGGAAGCCACTTGGCCAAATATGTACAGCCCAGTGTGAGAGAAAATAAATATGTGTTTTCCTGTGCCTCCTTTTTTATTTGATTATTCCTGGATTTACTTAGCTAACCTTGATAAGCTTCTTCCAGTGGCTACACTGAATAATATATTGTGGTTTGCAGTCTTGGAATTTCTTAAATTTGGTAGAGAAGAGCCAAATGCGAAGAGAAACATCAATAGAATAAGGAGAAAGAGTATTTTGTGTATGCTGTGTTTTCTGGAAAATTTAGTCAAATGCTTCTATTAACTGAAAATATTCCCATAGTTTGACTTTAATTTTGGAAAACTGCTTTTTTTCCTGTGGTACTTTTTAATTAAGAAGATGCTTTCTGTTTCCTTAAGAAAACAAGGTATAGGATGAGATAGGTATAGGATGAGAAAGCTGGCTAATTCTAACACTACTAGCTGTGTTCCAATAGATGAAGAGTCAGAATCATTTGTTCACTTATGAAATCATGCATTATTTTACACCAACTCAATCAAAATATTGTTACAAGAGCTCCTGAGAAATGTCTCAATAGCTCAATCTATACAAAATGGAAAGTAAAAATATATCTCTCATAGGGTTAATGTGAAGATTAATTGACAAAATACATATGATTCATTATAACTGTTGCCTGGCACAGAGCACACACTTTAAAATTTAAAACACAGAGCATAAAATTTAAAAATACACATCTCATAGGGTTAATGTGAGGACTAATTGATAAAATACATATAATTCACTATGAATATTGCCTGGCACGGAGCACATACTTTTAAACATTTTTATAGTAAAATAAAATTATTATACTATTATTTTATTAACACATTTAGAGGTTTAAATACTGCAAGATTATTATATCACTTACTACAAGTGCCTTGAAAACATCCTTTTCCTGCAAACATTTTTTGACTCTGACCTTCATTAAGAAATACTTAAAATTGTGACCCAATGTACAGACACATATTTAATTTAAATTTTCAACAAATAAAAGCATTATTATATATGACACACTCTGACTTTTTTCCTTTCTTTACCTTTCTGTTCTAATCCATTTGCTGTATTTTTTAAAGAACTGTCTTTGGTTCACTTATTGGTTATTATTACCAATTGAAAAAAGACTGTATTACCAGTATCCTATTTAATAAAATATGAGTCATTTTAAGACTTCAGCACTCACTGATAGGAATTGCAGTTTAAGTGACAAGAGAACATTTAGCTTCCGTGTACCTGTTTATTTACAGAAGTTTACTAGAAGACTGAGACATATTGGGCTCTATAATCCAACTGTCATGACCATCTGAGCTCTTTAATAAAGACTGAGGTCTACTTCTTTCCTTAATCCTAAACAAAAGTTAGGATTCCACGGGAATCAGATACATATAAAATTGCTTCCTGATATATGCAATAAAGTTCAGACATTTACTCTGAATAGGACATTTCCTTGTATTCTGTATATACCTACTTATGCCTCCATGAGTAATCTGCTGACAGGGCAAGATGACAGTAAATTCAGTTATCATTCTCAGAGCATGAGTGAGCAGGGAGTCTTATCTATGACAGAGAGATTAGGAGTTTTTTTTTTTNATCCTATTTAATAAAATATGAGTCATTTTAAGACTTCAGCACTCACTGATAGGAATTGCAGTTTAAGTGACAAGAGAACATTTAGCTTCCGTGTACCTGTTTATTTACAGAAGTTTACTAGAAGACTGAGACATATTGGGCTCTATAATCCAACTGTCATGACCATCTGAGCTCTTTAATAAAGACTGAGGTCTACTTCTTTCCTTAATCCTAAACAAAAGTTAGGATTCCACGGGAATCAGATACATATAAAATTGCTTCCTGATATATGCAATAAAGTTCAGACATTTACTCTGAATAGGACATTTCCTTGTATTCTGTATATACCTACTTATGCCTCCATGAGTAATCTGCTGACAGGGCAAGATGACAGTAAATTCAGTTATCATTCTCAGGGCATGAGTGAGCAGGGGTCTTTTTTATTAAAAGGGGAATAGGGGTTTTTTTTTTTTTTTTTTTCAGAATGGGGGGGCGGGGTGTCTTTCTTTAGCAGAGAGATTAGGAGTTTTTTTTTTTTTTTTTTTTTTTTTTTTTTTTTGACTGATAGTAACCACTGTAACATAGCATAGCCTAACCAAGCTAAGAAAACCACTGGGAGAAGAAAAGATCATAAACATAAAACTTGTAAAGTGAAATTAGCTTTTATTTGTCTTTTTAACCTATTTATTCATTACTTCTAGTCCTTATCTTTTTTTGAGGAATGGGAGGGAAACACAAAATGCCACAGAAGTTGAGCTTCACATCTCTTTATCTGGCTGCTAACTGGTTCAGCAGCAACGTGCTATGCAGAACTGTGCTAATTAATGAGCCATGGCTTTGGAGCTATAGATCAAGGCATCCTGTGTTTTGAAGAGTTAAGAAAATTATCTGTCCACTCAATCACTCTTTACATATGCATGGTCACATGAAGATGAAAAATTGATCAGAGTCATGTAGAGATGTGATGCCATAGAAGTTAAAAAGATGGAGAAATTTGATGCTTATTCCTAGGCTTAGAATGTTTAATTGGAAGACACGTAAGTTCACCTAGGATCTAGAATATTTTCTGCTCTGGGAATGAATTATACCCTTTTATTTGACTTTCATTTTAAGAAAACTTGTCAGAAAATTGATGATTTCTACATGGAGAACAGAACAGTTTCATTACTAAAATAATATACAGTAAGCCACATATGTAATTTTCAACTGTTACTTGACAGTGAGATTTGATGTTAGGATTAAGTAGAAAACAATTCTAAGTAAAGAAATGTAGAATCTAAGGTTGAGGCAACAAATCTGAGATTCTGTTCACATCAAGTTCATTTGGGTCAAGCATACCCAAGATGGTCAATAGCTGGCCTCAGGAGAAATGAAACTTATTACTGATATTATTGATATTTGGGGGAAAATATTTAAAGTCTAGTGCTGAGGTTAGTGATAGTGTTTGTCCTACATCAAAATGTCGACCTTTTCCAGAAGTAAATGTTTTCGGTAAAGGTTAGGTGACTTCTGTATAATCTATAAACTCCAAAGCAAAATGGCATTTTCTGTGATAAGAGAGGAAAAGTTACATGTTCCTTTCCCTGCCATATGATTACATATTTATTCCTTCAAGCCTAAACTCAAACCAATGATGAATAATCTCACCTATAGTACTTGACTGTGGAATGTAACCTTAGTGTTTAATACACAGGGGCAGCCCATCACCTAGAAAATAGGGTATAGTCAGTTGACCTGTAATTTTTCATGATGCTGTCATCATTCTCTTTGGGTAAATTTATGGTTTGTACTAGCCCAAGTAATCAGTTGGAGGGTAACCTGGAAATACATATGATAGACAGAAGTCTAGTTTTTTCCTATTCATATTTGCATCGTCTCTTGCATGAGGGCTTCTTTTGAACATTTCTTTTCACGTGATGACTTCTTAGCTGGGAGGAAGGTTTCAGCTGAGTGTTTTTGTTTCATACCCCCTAGAGGACTATATAAATAGGCTGTTTCTGGTGACAAAATAAAGAAATTCAAATAGGAGAAATCCAAATTAAATAAGTGATCATGTAAAACATGCTTGTGAGGCTTTTATTTATATGGATGCAAAGATGGTAAGTACCAGTTCTTATCTCAACTGGGACATTTACAGACTGACTGACCTTTGACCATACTTCTCTTGTGCAGCTTGGTTATCCGTAGATGAAACAGAAGTACAACTGAAGTGTGTGTTGTCTATGAAGTTACATACTTCTGCCAATTCTCACTGGGAAGTAACCAGTTGAATTTTTTCCCCTAGAGAAAACATTGCCATGCTTAGTACCTATGCTATGTCAAACATCATCTCATGTAATCCCCATAGCAATTTTATCTGGTAGCTAATAAGAATGCCAGTTTCCTGATGAGGAAATTGAGGATGTTAAAAACATAAAATTATAAGTGTGGATTTATACATAAAGGAAAATAAATGTAGGAATAGAGAGATAAATTTAATTCATCAGCAGATCAATATCAGATTCAGGTTAAAACAGCATTTCAGAAACTTCACTTGGGGGATAGAAATGCCCTGTTAACTTGGGGGCATTGACACAACAAGTAATCAACAAAGCCTAGATTTTAACCTGGGCCGGTGTGATTCCAAGACAGGACATTTCCTGATCTCCAACAAGCTCCTTCATTCATATTACATGGAATATATAATAAAGGACAAAACCTATGTCTTGAAATGACTGTGGCACAAAATTATCAAAAGTTCCTTGCCTGTGTGTTTAACTAAATGTATAAAGCACATTTTCATTTCTGATTAATTTATATTACTTCAGCTTTCCCAGTACTTTTTAGTGGTCTTTGGAAAATAAAAAAAGACACTATCAGGAATATCCCTAAGCTATATCTACAAAGGAAATAATATGCATTTTCCTTCTTTGCTCACTCAAAACTATTTAATACACACATTATTTAATAGATGCATGTTAAAATCATTTAATGCATATATTTTGTTGGCTCTCTTCAAACCTTTTATTGTATGTATTATTTTATCAAATAAGGTAGCAAATATAATTATCATTTGAAAAGCAAACAATTAGATCCTAGAACTTACTCAAATTCAACTCTATATTATCTACTTCTTCCATTTTTGATGTAAGCTGCTGATGATCTAAAGTACATAATAGTCTGTAAATAGGGGTTTGTAACAAACAGAATGTTAAACATTCAAAAATTTTTTTGGTTTCTTGGATAAAATAATAAAGCACTTCTCTTCCTCAGAGCATTTTGCAAACCTTGATCAATCATGCTTTCCTGAGAAGTAGGTCAGCATGCAGAATCCCTCTGCGTTAGAACTCAAGAAGTGCTTGTTAATTCTGCATGCAAGAATCCAGCAGGGGATATCTACCCTGGCTTTTATGGCTACTCTCAAATAATTCTGGCCTCTACTTCCTTGGGACTTTCAGGTTACAAATTTTGCAGCATGTTTTTGCAAAGGAGGATTTATATTATCTCTTGCTACGTTTTATTTCTGAGACTTAGCTTTGATGAGTGCATTGAACAAAATCAGAGTTATTGCGAGTCTAACTCAGGTTCCCCAAAGGGTCTGAAAGAAATGTGAGTTACAGGAAGTACATGTGTTTGAAATTAGAGAAGTCACCGAGCAATAGCTCTAATTTTCTTTTCTTTTCTTTTCTTTTATTCTTGTAAAGTGTGTTTAATTTATCCTTGATGCACTGATTCTCAATGTTTTTTCCCTGGCCCACAAGCACCAGTACCATTTAAGAACTTGTTAAAAAATGCAGATTCTTAGGCCTCACCATATACTTACTGAAACCACTGCTTTGATGCAAAAAACAGAGCCCTCATTTTTTTAAAATAGCATTTATTCTATCATTTGCATTTCCAATAACATCAGATTGTAAAATCAGTATTAAAAGTCACAAGATTCTTGAGATAATGACATTAAAGAAGTAGATAGTAGCCATATATTGAATCCACCTTTTGAGAGTTAGCAGTCAGCAAGCCTGCCTACATGAAGTTATGTGCAAGCCGGAATGCTTGTTTGCATTGATCCCATTTGGAAGCCACAGTACTTTCTGCTTTTATAAATGGAAAGATAGCAGGCTTTAACTAGCAGGAAATTCCACATTTCTTGACAAACAAACTTGCTGTATTCTCTATGGCTTCCTAGTCATGATTTACCTTCTAAATATAAGTATTTATTTTTCTGTTGATAAAGAAACCATTTTCTCTGATTTTCAAGCACTGGCTTCCTCTAGATGTTTCATATGCCAAATTCAAAGTTAAGTTAAACGACTACATATATGTCTGTTAAGGCCTTATTGTATTTTTTAAAATAATATATCAGGTACTGACTGAAATATAAAACAAAAGAGACAGCAGTTGGAGATGGATAGAGAAGGGACTCCTGGTTCCTTCCATTATCTCTATGAGTTATGGCCACAGAAGCAAAACTGATTCATAAGTGATTCAATTCACCATAACTCATTTACCAGGCCAAATTATGAGACTGGTAAGTCAGAAAGCATAGCAGCCCTAACACTCCGGTGGTGTGTAAATCATGCCAGTAGATTTTTATTATCTCAGGCTGATCTGAGTATAGTAGGGTATTTCTGGTATAAATTCATGTGCTTAAGAGAATTAGTCATTTAAGGGATATACATTGGGTACCTACTAGTTAGAAGGCACTAGGGGGAATATCAAGATAAATGTTGTATTGAATGTATACAGCATGAGCAGAGAGCTCACAACAAAGCCAGACCCTAAATATTCAGAAAAAATTGTTAAACTCGATAGCCTTATCTTGTTCATAGCTTAGTTCAGATTATACTAATGATTTCCAGAAGAGCAGGACTATATTTTATTCATTTCCATTTTTCAGCTTCCCTTGTGTCATGTTTCAAAATAAATTAAGGTTATTCAATGTCTCCCCTTTTCTAAGTTTTCCTTATAATTATTTTCTAAACCACTTCTGTGGCATTGACCATATATTGCTTAAATGTGTATTATATTTCCTATGTTGATATGCCTTATTTGCCCATATACAATGTCTAAATATTTGGTAGTCACATTAAATTTTAATCTTTACACCTAAATTCTTTAAGGACTTAATGTTGGTCTATAATAACTATTTGATAATAATTATGAAAATAGCCTATTAGAATTTGCATATTGGTTCATAATACAAGAAATGAGACCTAGCAGAGCATTGTCAGCTGAATGGTCCAAAACTTTTGAATTAAGAGAAGGCAGACATCCTTGAGCTAGAATGAGTGGAGAAAATGTAACGTCACAGCAATTCAGAGCTAGGGTGGAATTTAAAGATAATCTACTCAAAAACTTCCATGTTACAGCAGAGAAAACCTAATTCCTGAAAGATTAAGTGATTTATTTTCAAGGTCGTACAGTTTTATGTTGACTCGTACTTTGTTCTCTCAAGTTGCTAATTTTCTATTGATTTTATTAGAAGTTCTTTGTGCAGAGATGTTGTTCTTTTGGCAAATATGTTAAAAAGCAAGCAACAAATATTTATGGCTTCTACTCACAGATGGTTATTTTGTTTTACAAACATATGGAAACTTTCTTAAACCTATGAAAAACATGAACAAAATCCATTTATATTTTTTAAAAACTAATTATATTTTAAAGTACCTATAATTATAAAGTTGTACTGATTTATAAGAAGTATTTCTACAGGAATTAAAGGAATAATTATAAAAGTTTAACATTATTAAAATATAAACTTTATCTCTACATTTTATCTGCAATACATAAAATATTTGCTTAGCTAACTTTAACTCTAGGCTTTAAGCTGGGAATTTTGAAGATTAATAAGACATGACTAGGGAGAGAAGCCAGGATACTCTTCAGGTTAGAGAAATTGAGTGAAAAAGACTATAAAGGGAGAAAATTGCAAGGAATATTTGGTTTGACACATTAGTGTTCCTCAGCTGACTTGTTGGCATATTTTGTAAGGTTTAAGAAGTGGACAGCAAAGAGATAAGAGATGCATATTCAAACTTTTGACAGTGTGTTAACTGCCCCCTCCCCCCCAAAAAAGTAGGAAAGATAGAGATCCTTGAATAAAATTGTTGTTTGTGTAAGCTTCTTTCACTTTCCAGTGTTATTTTGGCTCAAGCCAAATGAATTTCAAAGGAATATCAAATAAGTGTTGAAGGATGCAGATATGGAAACCAGAGTGTACTGCGTACTGCTGAAGGCTTTAGAAGAGATTCCTTTGGGTCTTGAAGCTGCTGGTTTGGATGTGCATTTTATATTAATTAAAAATAAAAATAAGTTTTCTCCCCTGTCTGGGGAGGATCTTAGTCTCTCTGATGATTTTGCCTGCCAGGCACACACATCCGAGGTTTTGCAGAGATTATAATGATAGAATGTATTGATTTTAGCTAACAAATGGCAAAACAAAAGTCAGTTGGGGCTCCGCTTAACAATAAATGTCCAGGGTTTTCCATGATTCCTAAACCCAACAGAGTTATATATACAGGTTCAGTAAGCAACCAACACACTTGGCATACTAGGCAGGATGCCGTGGTAAACAGAAGCTCTGTAAAAAATTAATAGCTCCATAACTGAGAGGCAGCAATCAAACCAGAAGGGCAAAAATCTCTTGCAAAGACAAATACTGTGATTACCTTCCCACTGTGACTGCTGTGATTTACAGCTACTTGGGATTAAATTTAAAGGAAAGCAATGGAAGGAATGAGAGATATTACTGGTATTATGGCTAAAGAAGAGAATTCAGAGGCCTACTTAAAAGTGGTGGCTTTGCACTCGGGGACAGAAAAGAATATCTCATTTTCTAAGTTCAATATGACCCCTTAGTTTAATGGTTAAATCATTTTGGAAACTCACTCCTTTTTGTATTTAAGACAGTTGAATGTTTTGTGGAAAAAGTTTTCTCTAGACTGCTCCTTAGTTTACCTCTTCAGTTCATGTTTTAAAAGAAAGAAGGAAAATTACATCAATGATAATACAAATAACAAACTGAAAAACCCTGAATCAGAGCTGAGTGGATTGTTTGGTATCCGCGGAGTTCAGATAATGACAAGATGACTAATGACCCATTTGCCGATAAGTCATTCATTCTTTAGACTCTGATAAATATACTTCAATGATTTTCTGTTAAGCATGGGCTTAACCTTTGAAAGTGATTAGAACACGTTTCTTCTGTTTTCTATTAGTTCAATTGGTTTGTGGATATACCATGATTTAAGAAGCAAATGTGTTCTTGCTAAAGGGCTGATAATTTCTTAAAAAAAAAAAAAAAAATAGCACCTTGTTAAAATGTTTAGTCTATTTTAAAAACCTAAGTAGAGGCAAATTATATAAAGAGTAATCTAGACTAACAGATTATAAGTATAGGTGTTACTAGAGACCAGAAACACACATGTCTTACCTTAATAGACTAGCCTTGTGAACAAAAGTGGATTGTGTAGCTGTCAAACCATAAATGGTATTTTTGAACATGAATACTTATTTTTCTCTACTTTCTGAGTTTCTTAAGACTCATTGTGTGTTTTTGTCACTTGCAAATTCAATGTGTATTTCCTTGGAATAGTCATTTGCATGTGAATGAAAATAGTACTTAGTGTTATAAATGTGTAGTGTACACTCACAGACAAGACCACAGCACTTGGATTGACATGGGACAATACACATGTGGCTGTAGCTGTATCAATAAGACATATGTGTACAAACTACAAAGTGGTGCCTTTGTAGCAGCACATATTAATGTAAATATGATGTCTGACATTACAACATTGAGATATTATCTGCATGGAATAGCAAACTTTCTTGAATGAATTTTCAAATGTAAAATTATTGTGATTCTGAAGCATTTTATAAGAACCAGATAAATGTGGCTTCCAGTATATTAGCAAAAGTATAATCCAAATCATTTGTGTAGCATAGAGACTATAATAGAAATGCTATTATTGATAATTATATGAATTTATTATCATTGTAACATATTAGATGCTCACTGATTTTATTCAAACAACCTATATTAAGGGCTAACTGGAAGCCTTCTTTGTGATAGGTGTTGAGATACTGAATAACATCAATATTGGAACAATGTGGAAAATAGAATTTTTGAAACATGAGAGATTTTGGCAATCTCTAATACACCTATGAGCTAATTTACAAACATTGATTTGCAATGGGTCGTGATACTCTAAAAACATTTTTCCCTGCTGAAGAATCATTTGCCCACTAAACTGAGTTAGGTGAGGTATAGGTAAAATATAGTACAAACTATATTGTAACACCTAAAAACTGCTCTTTGGTAAAAATAATCCTACATCCCTCCACCTCCAACTTGAGAACGTATCTTCCCGTCCTTTTGTGCGGCAGGTACGAAATGAGGTATAGGCTGCTTGGCTCACAGAAAGGAGAATGAAGAGCAAATAGAAGACACAGCGAAATATAATTCCCAGAATCACTCTGACACCCAATGAAAGTGGCTATCACTGAGTCAACTTCCAGAAGTAGAAGATGCAACTAGGCCTTGCTTGTTTAAATGGGAGAATGCATTTATATTAAATTATTACAATTTATAATAGGCATGTTTTGAGTTTTCTGTCTTATATTTCCTACCTAGGTAATGTACACATGCTTTTAAGTTATTTAACTGTTTCTGGGACTCTCTTTAAGTAAATACAATTATAATGAGACTTTTAAATTAAATTTAGTGCATTATATCTGTAGGTTTAAAGATTAAATTCCTGATATTTGAAACGATATTCTCAAATTGTTAGTTTAACAATGACAGATACTTTCAAATTATATGCCATAATAGAACAGCACTTTTATTCGTCCTCTCTATGTATAACTATGCAGCCATAAAAAAGGATGAGTTTGCGTCCTTTGTAGGGACATGGATGGAGCTGGAAACCATCATTCTTAGCAAACTATCACAAGAAGAGAAAACCCAACACCGCATGTTCTCACTCATAGGTGGGGACTGAACAATGAGATCACTTGGGCTCGGGAAGGGGAACATCACACACTGGGGCCTATCATGGGGAGGGGGGAGGGGAGAGGGATTGCATTGGGGAGTTATACATGATATAAATGATGAATTGATGGGTGCTGACTAGTTGATGGGTGCAGCACACCAACATGGTACAAGTATACATATGTAACAAACCTGCACGTTATGCACATGTACCCTAGAACTTAAAGTATAATAAAAAAATGAAAAAAAAAAAAAGAAATCAATGACTTTCTAATATCAGTCATAGTATTTGGATTATATATTTTTAAAAGGCACTTAGTTCTGATGTGTCAACTAATGATTATCACTTCAAATATGGTGCAGCCAATAAAAATGGATTAGGTGAAGCAACCACTGATGGTACACTTTTTCTTTGGAGACCTAATTTAAATGATGTGTGTTAAATTATTTGATTTTTTATGGTGCCACATATGATTCTCAAACCACCACAAAACTTGGCATATTATGCCCTAAAATGTCTCAGAAGCTATAGAGGAATAGTTTCTTAACTTTTTCTTTGTCACAATCTATAAATAGACTGTAAGCTATGAGTAGTTTTGGGGGAGAAGCAGCAAATCTATACATTCACATGGAATTCATGGACCCCAGGTTAGCCTCAGGTTACAAACTTCACTCTAGTGAATGAGATGAATAAGATCAATAGAAATATTCTCAAAAGGTCCCTTGATAAAAATGCTCCTTTATGAAGCCCTTCTTTAGCTACTGCCTAGCACTGAACACTATTCACACTGAGACTCCGAAGAGTCTCTGGCTCTTTCCTGCTTCTTCTCCTTGCCCACCAGAGGAATTCAATAGGAGAGATATTGTTTTAAGACAGTATTCCACCTGTTTCCCTTTTCCCCACAGGGTTATGTCACTTAAATTATATCTTGTACATGACTCAGGAAGAAAACATTGTAATTCCATCAACAGTAAGAAATATTTAAGTATATATACCAAAGTATGTTATTATCTATTATGTTTTACTAGTATTTTAATTCTTTTCCATCTCCCTATTCACTATGAAAATGCTGATGATTTTGGATTTCAGGCAGCCTTGTAAAATTAGGAGTAATGGTGTACCACGGTTCATTGCTTGTAGTTTTGCTTTAAAGTTTCATTGAAAGTTCAAATAACTTGTTGTAGATAGAAACTATCTTTTTCCCACTTGCGTTAAAGAGCTCTAATGAGAACTTTCAATGCTTTGTTCCTCTCAGATACTTACTCTGTGTATAGCATTAGTATAAAGATTGGTGTATGCTTCAAAGATACCACTAATTAAGTGATAATCTAATTTATTCTGAAACCTGTTTTGTTTTCAACTCAGGTCTGTGTCTGTTGCCAGTTATACCCCAATTAATTCCAGCTTCAGTGTGAGAAATTCTTTTTCCTTCTTCACTGTACAAGATAGAGGGGATGTCTTTAACTGAAGCTTCTCTGATCTTCTAGCTTTGCTCCTCTTTCAAAAATGATAAGCTATATGAAGCATGTTAATTTGCTCAGTGAATTTCAATAGGTTCTATTGTCCATCCAAGTCTATTTGATCAGGGCATTAGAAATATATAATGGGTTTATGTTAAATCAAAAGGATAGAGAAGGTCAAAGTATAGTCAGACACCACATTGTACATTTTAATTTTAATATTGTCTCAGCAAAAATGTATTAAATGCCAACTACATTAAGATATTGTGCCAGGCATTACACTACAATATAGCATTAGGTTTTGTAAAAGTTTAAGAAATGCAAATATCGTAAGATAAAGACAAATATTAATTCCAGAAGAAGAGCAATTTCTGAATTGTGATTAATGAGAGAGGAAATACAATGACAAAGCTATGACATTGGATCTACATTGACTGAAGTTTTAATTCTGATGCTGCCACTTAATGGGTACAGAACTCTGAAATAAAATCTCTGATCCTCAGATTCCAAAACTGCAAAGCAGAAATGATAAATAACAGGCACAGTTTGTGTGTGTATATTCATTTGAGGCCGTTTCTGATACTTTGCAGGTGTGCTCCTATGTCTGGTATTAGGCAAATTAAGACAGTTCGGGAAAAAAATGTTTTCTAGCCTCTTCAACACCAGAGTTTGAACACTGCCAGGAAGTCTGAATGGTTGTGTGCAGCAACACATGTGCTGGCTCACTCGGGAAGGCTGAAACTGAAGCAAGAGCCCTTTAGAGAACTTGATCTTGCCTAGAGAAAATGACTAGTTGAGTGCATATTTTCCCAAAGAAGAGCTGCTTAGCTTTGAGCGTGTTGCCTCAGAGAGTTGTTTACAAGAGTTTCTTCTTCAGAGAGTTTCCAGAAGACTGAGCGAAGACATGATTATAAGTTTCTGTCTTAAAAAGCTAAAAGAATTATACTAAGCTAGCCTAGCACAAGAAGCAGGAAGAAGTCTGAGGAAGTGATGTCAACAACCATAATATTACTACTAATAATCATAGCTAATATCTCTTGAGTACTTAGCAGGAGTCAGGTAGTGTTCTAACTACTTTACATACAACACTTTGATTCTCACCAAGATTGGTACTCATATTATCCTCATTTACAGATGAAAGAACTGACACACAAATAATTATTTAATTTGCTCAGGTAGAATTCCAAAATGACTCCTCAAGATTCCCAGCTCTCATTCAACCAAACAGTAATGTAGCTGCTGCTGTGAGTGGATTTTTGTAGAAACAATTAAAATTTCTGTTCAGCTGACTTAAGATCTGAAGATTATCCAGGTCAGCCTGCCCAAAAACATCATATGAGCTCTTTAAAGCAAGAAACCTTTCTCAGAATGGTGGCAGAAAAGGATGTCAGAAATTTAAACCATGAGAAGGATTTGAGGTGCCACTCCTGGCTTGACATGGAAGAAATCACTGGAAACGACCAGAGAGTTACCCCTTACTAACAAACAGCAAAAATACAGAAACCACAGTCATGCTACAACAAGGACCTTGATGCTGTCAACAGTCTGACTGAGCTTGGTCGTGGATTTTTCCCCAGACCCTTCAGACAACTACTCGATCCAACCAATGCTTTGATTTCAACCCTATGACACCCTGAGCAGAGAACCCAGCCACATCATACCAGACTTCTGGTTTTAGAAGTATGAACTAATAAATGGGTGCTGTTTTAACCCTTTTTGTGGTGATTTGTTAAACAGCAATAGAAAACTAAATATAGTCATAAACTTACTGAGTGCACATGCTCCTAACTGCTAAGCTCTATGGAAGTAGAAGATAGGCTAAAACACTGGGAACAGACTTCACACCCACAAAATTCACTGGGACTGTGGTCAGAGTTGAGTGTACCTGGTGTACCTGGCAACAAGGTACACCCAATTGCTTGATATGAGAAATCATCTACAGGGGAAAAAGTGTTCTCAGGCATACTCCTGTCCTAGGAAAGAGGGGAGGAAAGAGAGTTAGAGAGGTAGAGAGACTGATTGAGAAGTTGGATTTCGTGATAGCCCATATTTCATCACATGAGTCAACTTTCGGGAAGGTTTACAATCATTTGAGAAGTAGATGAAAAATTATATAAACATGTCAGCTAGAGCTTTGTAACTCAAAATGTGGCTTAAGGATCAACATCTACATCACCTGGGCACTTGTTAGACACACGGAATGTCAGTTCCTATCCTAGACTTTATAAATTAGAATCTGTATTTTAACAAGACCCCAGGTTATTTATTTGAACACTAAATTTTGAAAAGCATTAAGCTAGAAAATAAACACAATATTTGCATAACGATCAGTTTCCAAGCAGAATGTAGCTAAGGCAAAAAGATCTTGGAATTTTAAATATATTTATTTACTTTCTATTTTTGAATATTCTTTTAATAAATTATAGTGAAATACATGGCTTAGAAAAGGTACACAAATTTCAAGGGTGGCACAAGTGGATTGCAAAACTAAGAAGGAAAATAATATTTACAAAGAGCTTCAATCTTCAAAAGGTTTTCACAGCATTAAAGTAAGATCTATATATTGAAACTGTGTGTTGTTTCAAATGAATTATATATAAAATGAATTGTATATGAAAGCTCTGATAATGTATTTACTATATGCTACATAGTCTGATCTGCCTTGGTGTGCAACATCCCTCATAAAACACACACACACAGACACACTTGTGTTTTTTAGTTGTTTGAATATTGTGCACATCTTGAAAGATGCATCTAGAGCTCTCAAAAAATTCTATTACGTGTTGAAATTTTAAAACAAATATCAGTATTTTAAATCATGCAAACTTATTTTTTAAAGTAGTCCGAATTACAAATAGAATTTTCTTTTAAACTAGTATACAAAGAAGGAGGATAGTTTTTGTTTTCTTGTAAAACAAAATTGATAAAATTAAATATCGCATTGCTTTAAAGAGGACTTTCCAAATGACCTATTCGAATATATACATTTAAATACAGATAGCTCTTTAAAATTAACAATTTTTTCCGATATGAAACATGGAGGTAAAATCTATTATTTTTCCTTGGGCCATGGAGCAATCATGAATACAGGAATAATTTATTAGATAGATAAGGCAATAAGAGCAAGAGCAATAAATTCCAGAACTCAACAATCCCAACATATGATTTTAATTAAGATCAAAATACATTGTTTCAATTTTTAGACATGATTGTGAGGGATGATTTATTCTTCATCTTACTTTCAGAAGGGACTATATGTAAATAAACACAACATGAAAACACTCCAACTACAATTTTAGCCATAAGATAATTTTCAGTGAAGATTTACATATGAAGATCCTGTCATTTTGTTATATATTAAGTATTTTTTCACTGAAGTCAATATACGTATTAATTGTTAATTTGAGCTAATAATCTTTGCATTAGACTTGAATATCTTTTTTCTTATTAAGTGGATATTTTGGGAGGGAAAATAGAATTACATAAAAGTCAACAACTTTTCAAAAGTTATAACCTTTCAAGTATGATATGGTGGTATGTATTTGAGATGAGTGCTTTTAACTACGTTATTGTACTATTATTGTAGAATAAGAGTGTACATTATTTAGTTGATTTTCTTCCTTTTATCCCCTGAGTTGGAAGCCTGCTAGGAATTTATCTAACAAGAGGTATCTATTTAACTTGATCTTCAGTCATAAGAGTCCACCTGCAAATAAAGTCCCATAGCTTTAGCATGTTGTGTGCTTTGTCGTTTTCAGAGAATAATCACTTTATGAAAATAGTAAATCTTTAACAATTATAAGCAATGAAAATAAATATAACTGTATATACAATTTTAAACTAATACTCTTACCAAATAACTTTAAGAATATTCTTCTTACCCACTATTCTGATTCTGACTCTGCTTTTAAATAAGTGAAAAGATTTCATTTTAGATTTTGTCCAGAGTAAGACAAGACGTATTCGGACAGAGCAACCATCTATGTGTACACTTTCAGTTCCTTGCCCTGACATTTCCATCAATGCAAATTATAGTCAATTTATAGCGCACTCTACTTACATGAGATTCAAGAAGTCAGATATGTGATAACTGTCATACTTCAGTTATGTAGGTGGAAAACTGAGGATTTCACCCTGGAGAAGTGCTGCTATTAAATAGCAAAACTGGCATGTTCTATAATTTTGTAAGTTTGAAGACAACTTAAAAAATGTACATGCAACATTTATTTATTTATTTAGGACATATTTTCATCACCATAATTAACTATTAGCGTAATTCTTGCTCAATTTTAAAGAATGATTTCTGCATTATGCTTGTCTTACTTATGACTTATGTTATACTTTAAGTATATAGAACTAAGCATTTAGTAGTCATAAAATAAAAAAACCTCAAACAAACTGATAAGATAATTAATAATCAATGCTAATAAATAGCTGGATACCCTGAAAGATACAAAGCTTAAATCAGTACTTTTACTATAAAAGCATTTTCTAGTGGGATTTTCCTATTTTTATGAAGGAGAAGAAATAAAACGTATCATATAAATTGTAGCAATTCTAGGACAATAGGGGCTTAAATTTTACTTTAAAATTTATTTATGTACTTAATTTTCTCTTCTTTGTGGCCCTGGGTCATAATTTTTTTAAAAAAATGAAGAAAAGCCACTGCTTTTCAAAGAATGAGTCTGTAGTATTAATTGAAGTTGGAATTCCGTGCCTCAAGGTCAGCATCTAACTAAACTGAACACAGTCACGCTATCTTATTTGTATGAGTGTGGTTCATTTATTTTCTTACAAAAAAGTGCTGTATTTGGACTTTTCTGGCTCTTAATTAGTTATCTGCCTCTTGGCAATGTTAAGGTACCTTGGCATTGTGAATGCAAAAAAAAAAAAAAAAATCAGTGACATTTCAAGGCACCTACATACAAATATGCTTATATTTTAAATCATTTTTATAAAGAATAAGAAATAAAGTTGTGCTACACAGCTGATCCAAAACCTGATCTGATTCTCCACTTCTACATAACTATTTAAAATGATGGGAACTGTTAGTTTCTATAATTAACATTGCTCTCTCTTCACATTACCATTTCTGAAATCAGCAAATTCCCTAATCTCTGTACTTCCTTTCAATGTTGGATGATTTCCAATTTGAAGTGTTGTTTTTAACCTAAATAGAATCAGCCCAGAACAGCTCTGTGATACATTGAGGAATAAAGGTGTCTTTGGAGAGAGAGCTTCAAGTGCAAATTAACTTGAAATAATTTAACCTGAGTGTGGAATAATTTGCAGTCTTTCTTCTGTGCAGCTGTGGGAATTGGTTCTGTAGGCCCAGTTGGGGAAGTTGCCTGGCTACTTGCAATTTTGTCACATCTGTCAGCTGTAGCTAAATGGAAAATATAGTAAGAGGTAACATTACATAGATTTGGGACATTCCCTAGAGGGTCTTGTCTCCTTGCAGCAGTGAATAAATTATATGAAAGCTGAAATGAAATACCGTATTATATTTGCCAACTCATGCAATTTGAAAGAAAGAAAAAAAAACTTCACTGCTTAGATTCACTATTTAAATTCTCTGCAACCAAGAAGCGCCTGTCTACCACAATCACATTTTCTGATCCAAAAATCAGACCTGTGTTATCTGTGGCAGGTTGTATTCTTTTCTGATTTGTAAATTTTTGTGAAACTATTTTACAACGAATCCTATCATATTTAGATACATACATTCAACAAATTGTCATTTTTGAAAAGAATGAAATTGTACAGAATCAGTCATGCCAGCAGATCCACAATGTTAAGTGTCAGAGTCTATAGAAGGCTAATATAATGATTATAATTTTACAGTAAAAATAGTCAACAGCTTCCAGATCAACTGGGGCAGTTGTATAATTAAAATGTAGTTGAAGAACCAAGTATCAGACACTTGAGCAGTTTATTAAAAGATGGCAATGTACAGTGCCTGTTTACATGCATGTAATTGGTATTGTTTTTAATGGAGGAATTTTGTTATCCCAATTTCTAGGAAGGTGCCTAAGAATGGAAACTGGGTGACATTCAATATGGACAGGTTCTTCTTATTGGACAGGTTCTTGCATTTTCTGCATATAGATCTTTAACTAGGTAGGAGGTAAATAACAACACTTGCTTCTCTCATCATGAAGAGTTTTTCTGAGGATAAGTGAGAAGACATTTGAAAGCAATTTATAAACTGTAAAATATCAATGATTATTATTATCTTTTGGGGTCTAATAAACAGCTCAAGAACAAGAATTCTACATGCCTCCTGCTTGGGTCTTGATATAAAATATTTATCAATATAATCTCTCCTATTTGTCTTGATACTCACTCAAGAAATATTTACTATATATTAAATATTATACAAAATACTATGTAGCATATAAAATTGTGTATGTAAGTCATCAGTAGCCTGAAGAAGTTTTAGTTGTGAACTATGAAACCATACAAAAGCATGAAACATCATTGCGGAGTTAAAAATAAATGAGAATTATTTTGTGAAGGCATCTGGGCATGAGTTAAGCCTTAAAGAGTTAATGGGTAGTTGACAGTCTGAGTAAAATGGAGAGGTTATTCCAGGTATAGAAAATGTAATGCAATGAGGTTTTGGAGGATTTTAGGCCAAAGACAGGTTGGCCAATTGCAAATAATATAATTAAATTTAAACATGGGAAAACACTAAGTTGTATATTAAAATAATTAGAATTGTAATATTTACTTGGAGCTCATATGTTGAAAGAACCATAAATCTTACATTAGGGAAAGTCACCAAAATCCATTATTAAATTCAAGGAGATAGCAATCAATTTTGCCTGGCCAAATTCAAAGATGTTGAATCCATTGCCACTATTTAAAGGTTTGATATTTCCTACAAAATTCCTATTTCCAGTTTTCTTGAGCTTCTAATTGAAGCTGTAATACTGGATTCATATTCTCTCGTGGCCATAATCAGAACTGAACTCATGTTCCATTATAGATATGTTATTTCTATATTATATTACTACTTACTTTATTCAGTCGTTTATGCTGCATGCCTGTAAGTATACGGGTTTGAAAACCTTGCTCTGTATGATTCAGGAACACCCTGGTTTAGCATCCATAAATTAAAAATTTGCTTTCCCAGGTAGCCCCATCATGTTTTAAAACATATTTTGCGTCCCTTTTAAGTTGTATTTCTAGGTATTTTATTCTCTCTGTAGCAATCGTGAATGGGATTTCACTCATGATTTGGTGGGGCCTGTCGGGAGTGTGGGGTAAGGCGAGGGAGAACATTATGACACATACCTAGTCCATGCAAGGCTTAAAACCTAGATGATGGGTTGATAGGTACAGCAAACCACCATGGTACATGTATACCTATGCAACAAACCTGCACGTTCTGCACATGTATCCCAGTACTTAAAATAAAATTTAAAACAACAACAACAACAAACAAACAAACAAAAATTTTAAGAGTTCTTTATAATGAATTAGAATTGACTTCCTTATATCTTCCGGCTATATCTTTGTCCTAAATATGCTTAATGAAGTCACATGAGAAGTGTACTATTTTTTTCTATAGTAAACCTTTAAAACCACACATCGGCAGTTTTATTCTCATTTATGGATTTAATTTCCAACCATGTTGCCAATTCATTATTTCCAATTGCCTTCAAAACATCTATAGGGCTTTGTCCTATGCAGTAATCCAAATACAATGTATCTATTTTGTGGCTAGACTCAACGTCCTCCCCACCAAACTAGGTTTTACGTCTGTGTTTCTTAGCCTAGAATCTCACCTCAGTATTCATCAAATAACTCAGTGTGGAAATCTAGAAGTCCTCCTAAACTCCTCACATTTTATCACACTCTTTACCCATTTAGCAAGTACCAAAACTATGCTTAAACTTATTTCAGTTCTTAGTGAATTTACCATGGGCCACTGCAATAGCCTCCTATCTCCCTAGCCCCCCCTAAGTCATGTCCACTTCAATCTTTTATTTATATTGCTTCCAGTGGTTTTCTCTAAAATGTAGATTTCTTCATGTTACCTCACCAAATTAAAAAATGTGATTGGCTTATCACCATATTCAAGATGAAGTCCAAACTATTTAGCTTGTCTTTCAGAATCTGTTTCCACCTGCTTTTCAGTATCACTTATCACAATGTCCTAACCTACTATCTTTGGGCCAGTTACTCCATTTAGTTTTCTATATTATCTATCAATAAATTACTCTCCCTTCATCTTGTCTCATTTGACAGTTTAATTTCCTCAGGTCCTGTAATATGAGTTCAATTAATACCTCATTGGTCAGGTTATTCTGCTTCACCCCCATCAAGACAGATTAGATACACAATTTTGTCTTTTCACAGCACCTTAATGCATAAAACTGCCACTATATGGAAGTCAGTATTTGCTTGTTTTTCTTTCTCAATACTAAGTAGGTTATTGAGGATGCAGATTATATCTTGATAATTGTTTGAAGCCTAGTATCTGGCATAGAGACTGGTGCATGTTTGGTGCTCATTAAATGAAAATTGGATAAGTGAATCAATAACCAGTTTCAGGTTAAACACTCTCATGTTTTAATACATTCTAGACTCTTGTTGTCCTGACTATTCTTGGTATACTATCTGTTTTGGCCAATACTCCCACTTAGTTAAAGTATATTATGGTCAGCAAGAGATGAACAGGAGACATAATTCTGTGATGAAAGATCTATGAACCTTCAAGTCGGATATAGCTGGTTTAGTATCTCATTTCATTCAAATGTTACTTATGAGATTATGAGAAATTTACTCACTTTTACTAGGTCTTGGTTTTCTCATTGTGAAAAATGAAGAATAATATCTGGCTGCAGGATTATTGCTGAGATTAAATGAGACAGTCTAGGTAAAAATTCTGCCATAGCAAGTTAATATTCAATTCTTTACCTTAGGCTTCTATTCTAGACTCATCACATCATTACAATATGAAAGAGATATGCTACATTTTTGTGGAATTGTCTTCCAAATTATGTTTTAAACTCCTGCTCTCTTGATAGGCATATAAATGAATTTACATTTGTAAGAGATGGAGTATAATATGCTTTTACATTTAGGTTAAAAATGTTGGAATAGGAAGCATATTGCATATTTTAATTCAAGTGTTCATGGCTATATTCAGAATTACATTGTTCATCCAAGAGGTGAACCAGAAACCCAGCTGTCTTTTCTGATTGCTATGAATTGTATTTAACAAACCTTGTGAGTAGTGTGATGAACAGTCCTTCAAAATTATAAAACCTTCACCACTGCCTTGTATTGATTTAGTGAGATCATAGTCAGCTACTCTCTCTGCAAGGTAGCATCACTTGTTTAAGCACTTTCATTGATATTCTAACCTGTGTCTGAATAATCTCGGTCATCTGTTTAAATTGGAAGCTCTACAGTGGAGATAGAATAGCACTTGAATTTTAGTGGCTGACATGTAACAGGAATAAAAATGAATGGTACCATATCTGAACATGTTCATTTCTCATAGAAAGTGGTGGTCCCACAGGCCCAGCGGTGGCTTCTGGTGGACTGGGAAAAGCATACAGTTGGGCTACTTTTCACCCTTGCTTCTAATGTATGGAGGCAAACACCAATTATTGGAAATGACATTCCAGAGGAGTCACATTGTGTAAAAAAAAAAAAAAAAAAGAAAAGAAAAAAAAAAAAGAAAAAGTCCAAAATTAAATCACTGATAAACTGGAGAGAGATGCAACAAAATGAGACTCTGGAAAACAGTAGATAATAGCAGGTAGTTAAGAGTGACCAAACTCCTTTACTACCTTCGTTCATACTTTTATATAGCTGTACATTTTAAATCTCAAACTGAAAACTTTTCTGACTACCATTAAAACCTAATTATTGAGTTGTTGGGAAAATAGACCAGGAAACAAAATCATTCCTGTGAGTTTTATGAAATAAATTGCTACAAAAATATTTATGAATTGTCATGGACTAAATAAAATAGAGACATCCTAATTAGTTGTAAATCTCATCATTATAAAACTTTTTTAAAAATGTGTATGTAATGATAATAATGCTCTAGATCATAGGAACAGCTACCATATGTCATGGTATGTGAACCTGCTGTATGCCAGGTCCTGTGCACAAATATTTTCTCATTTGTTCTAGCAGTGACACTGTGGCTATCGCTAACTTTGATTTCTGGACTAGGAAAACAGAGACTAAAGCTAGTCAGTGGCAGAGGAAGAATTCTAACCTAGAATTATCTGACACCAAACCCACTACTCTTCTATTATAGTAACAAAACAAGATGGTGTCTACTTATGGTTAACCCTAACTTGACTATTCTGACTGGATACCTCAACAACTAATCTAAAACAAAGAGTAGATGGTTGATCTCACCTCTACCATTTTCTGGCTGACTAACTGAGCAAGTCACTTAAACTTCCTGAACATTATTTTAAAATTATAATTTGTAGACAGTATATGTTATTACTAGCTTTACTAGATTATAAGAATTAGTCTAGTTAGTAATAGATGTAGTCTGTGAAGTATTAAATGATATACTTGGTTTTAGAGTAACTTAGATGTATAAATTTACTAGATTATAATATTCACATATCTTGAAGATGATAGCATTTCACAGAAGTGTGTATGTCCCTTGTTAGAAATGTTTCTTATATGGCAAATTTAAATATACATCTATATAATCAAAATGCAATTCTACTATTTTTTCCTACTTTGAATTATCTTTAAGGTGTTTCCTAGGAAGCTTAAGGACAGTTTATGTTTGTGAAAAGTTCATTCATTTATGTTTAAGCAGAGGTCAAGAACCCTGAGAAATATATTTATTATTTCAACAGCATATTCTCAAAAAAAAAAAAAATCTTGTAGCATGAGGTACCCTTTAGTTGCAAGATACAAGTTAGTATTCAGATAAGTGACTCAAATAAAGGCTTAAGGGTTATCTGTGAAGCCACAGACTTGATCATAGAATCTTCTCCTGAAGAATTTCAGCTATTTGGCTTAAATTATTGTTTAAAGTGTAATTATTACTTTTAGTAAGGTTTTAGACGTCTCAAAGGATCCTTTACACAGGTCAGTGTTTATGTCTAGAATTTTATATTGAAAAATTAATTCCAGAGTTTATAGTTAGCATTAGGAAATCTTGTTGCCTTTTAAACTGATTCACAGCAATTATTTTTAAACTAATTTGCAAAGAATACTTGAGGTTACTTGGTGGAAGATTTAGGAAGAAGGTAACTGTGAAGGAACAAGCTGAACTCAAGAGTCCTAACTTCTTCAGACCAGGGTAGCTTTGTTCTTATTTGTTGTGTACAATTTGTTGTATACATTATGCATCTGCCTCATATTTTATTTTAGTTCTCTTTTACTTTTTAATATTTGGTTGCTACCAAACCAAACAACAGTATTTTAAAATCACCAGCCTAAAATAAAGCTGTCCTATTTTTCAGTGGGAAATGACAGAGAATTGCTCTTGAAGTAATGCACCCTTCCTTTAACCATAAAGACTGATGTATCTATTTTATTTACATAAATTATTAGCTTCTTATTTATCGAATCAGAACACTGTAAATGCATGCTTCCACAGGAAGTATGTGAAGCCATTCTGTTAGGACTGCAATTATGCCCAATCAAATACTTGAATGTTTTCAGGCTGCAAATTTTGTAGACAATATTTCTACTCCCACCTTCTACATTACTCTCACAGATTTTGATTGTCATTCTGGACCCCATCCACTTGTATTGAGCTGGAACCTTTGGATCCATCTCACCCTACACAAGTAGCCTCTCTTACAGTAACATGGTATTTGTCTTGACACTTTTGGTTTTATAACTCACACAGTCTTTATGATAGGAGTTTGTTACTATAGAATTTACTTTTGTATCTCTGCTTACTAACAGATAGGATGTGATTTTTAAATGTTATTTTTGAATTATTATTTGGTATCTGAATGTTATATATTATTTCTTGAGAATGGTATCTCCTATAATTTATGATATGTCTCTAAGCGTAGGAGAAACATAAATTTTCTATTTCAGTATCATTTTACACCAAGACTTTTACTCATATATGGAGTTTAATAGCTACTAAAGTTGTCTAAATCATTCAATGTAATTAAATAATATGATTGAATAAACTTATTTACTCACCCAGAATACATTACTAACTCTGAATTTTACAGAGAATTTTATGGATAGAAAATCATAACACTGTAGATGTTATTATGCATAGATATAGATGTTATGGATGATATATAGATATTGTAAGATAGAGCATTATAATTTTTATGTATGACTCTTGTAAAAGGATTTATAGAATATCAAATTTGGAAGAATTTCCAAAGCAAGTGTTACCTGATTGGAAGGTAGCCCTCTTTTTTCCAAGTTAACCTCGACTCCAGCCTTTCTATTAGTTTATACTCTTATTTCATCAAGAAGTCTCCACTAACACCCTGAACCAGGTTAAATACCTCTATTGTACTCTGTTTTGATGTCATATACTACTCTTTGATAATACTTACTACAATTGAAATTTCCTAGGCACTTTTTTATGAACATTTGATTAATGTCTGTCTCTCTAGTTGACTGTGAGTTCTAGAATGACAAGAGAATCTTTTTGTTCATCACTGTATCCTTAATATCCTAACACTGGACCTACCAGGTTCAAGAAATAAATGTTTAATAAATTTTTAAAATGCATGAATGTGAGTTATTTTCCTCATTTGGAGTTACCTTAACACCATGTTTTAAAAGATGCAAAAAGCTAACATTTTATGGACATTTTCATTCATACGTAAATCATATTCCTTCCTATATTTCTTCCAAAATATGATGAAAATGTCAGCTCCCTTTTTTATAAACAGTGAGGAATTGCTTAAAATTCTGTGACTTTACCACCTCAACATTTTCTTTGAATTTACCATTAACACCTATGTACTTTGGTGAACATTTTAACATTTAGAAAATATCACTTCAAAGAAAACTAAAAATTGCTGAAGGAAGCATGATCCAAATATCCTACCACTTGAACACAATCATATTATTAGCATAAATATATGTTTAATTTTAGTCTACATAAAGAAGATTCTTGTACAGAAATTGACTCAGTTTCCTCAAGGAGGAAATGTGAGAAATTAGGAATTGTTTGGAGAGTGGCATAATTGCCTTCATGGTGCTAATCTCCCCACCAAAGAGCTCAAGGTGAATCAAGATAGCTTCCATGGAGCAAGAGTCCTCAACAAAGCAAGTTTGTCTCAAACTTATACCTTCTAAAATACCGAGGCAACTTTCTTCAATAGAAGAGCTGAGGAGGAAAACATACACACAAGCCTCAGCACAGGTTTCAAGACAGGAAATAAAATAGCAGAGAACCAGTGGAGTAAATTGTCACTACTAGTCAGACTTAGGTTTCAGGAAATAGAGTTTGAGAAAAAGAGAGATAACTGAACAGCCTTTGTCAAATTGAGAACCTACCTTATGCCTTAATCCTAATTTATACTTATATTAACGTTTGTATTATACTTCCCCTGTAATATCAATCTACCATACAAATTTAATTTTGAGAAAAACACTTCCAAAATACATGACTAGCTGACGCCCTCTGAACCAAGGTGAATATGTGCTTTGCTTCTGTATATTTACCAAGTCTGGTTACTTTTTGGACCCTGAAAAGTCAGGTAGAATGATATATAGTAGTCTATTACAATAGACAAACAATTTATCGTTTAAATCAATGGATAAAAATATACTTAGCAGGGGAATTTGAAGTGTTGTTTTCTCCATTCTAAGATTATATGGTCGTATTGGGTACTTAGGTTTATATTTACTATTTAATATGAATTCTTTGTTGGAAGCTAAAGTCTCATAATATTCTCCTTGAAATAAAATGAAATTTATAATTTGGCAGCCTTTTGGTAACAACTAAAGGTTTGAATTTAACGTGGGCATATACAAATCTCTGGAGCCTGGCTTGGCAGAAATGCTTTGTGGTCTTCATCCAAAGCTTCTTTTTTTTTTTTTTTTTTTTTTTTTTTCTTTACTAATTCCAAATGGGTGAGAGTGTTCTTAATTGGAGCAGGCACCATACATAAAGAGCTATACTCACCCCATTTACTATGGATAGCTAAAGATCTGACCTCTTATATTTTTTGAAATCATAGATTAACTTTCTTGCCTGAAGGAGAATTGCACCTGAGAATGGCATTTCCATTTTCTAAAGTAATATGACCAAAGAAGTAGGGTGAAAATGGCACCTGACATTAACCTGTGACTCTCAAGGGGATAACATCATTTACTTGGTTTGATAAAGAAAAAAACATGGGTTTCTTTTCAACTGACAAAAAAAAAGGAAAAGTGAGGAGTATGGACTCTTTCTTTCAAACAACTCCTCAAAACCTTTCCTCTGTAGATTGTGACAAGGCCAAGGTCACAGAAGTCATTTCTACTCTCTACTGTCAGTTGTTCAAAGTCAAAATTCTGTTCCAGTAAAAACTACTTCTCTATTTCAATCAAATTAGAAGAAATAACAGTTAAGAAAAAAGCATTCTATTGCACACTGTGATGTCTAAGGCAGTCGATGAACCAGCAAGTGCTTTGACCTTACACAATAGTTACCATTTTAGCAGCTTTAACCAATTTGGTCATAATTGCGGGGCAGATGCTTTTTCAAATAAAGAATTCCGTGGCTCAGACTCTGAGCCTTTTATGACTTAGGTCTATCCTGTCTAAAGCTCACATTGCCATTGTCAAATCTTAAATATTTCTTTCTATATTGTATAGAAATTCTTATCCATATTTTAATTCTAAAAAAAGGAAAGCTTGCAAAAGTTCGTTCCCGTTTGAGAAAACAGAGAAGAGAAACAGAAACATTTTTTTCTGTTTTTCTTTACATTCTATTTGTACAAATCCCAATGAAGTCTATTTTTAATAGACTTCTTTATAGCTTAAACTTTTTAAAATTTTACTTACTTTACTGCAAATCCCAAATGGTTGCTATGTGAATTAACTGAGATAATGCACGATGAGTGCAGAGTAGTGAACTTGATGAAATGCAGCCCAACAATTTCCTTGTCACCTTCCTCCTCCACTACCTTTCATTTCAGATCTGCCTAACTACACCACTTGTTACTCTCTCCTTGCTCCACACACCTGTACATGTATTTCCTTCTCCTACTCAGAACATTTGCTCATGTTATCTCTTTATCTGAAATATTCTCTTCTTGACCCTTACAAAGCTGCTGGCTCTTCATTTCAGCCTCTATTTAAATCTTCCTCTCAAAAAGGTCACTCTGTGTATTCTGTTAGGGAAGTCTCGCTTCTTTTCTAAAACAACCTTCTTTTGTTCTCCCATGGCATCATCTCATTTTGAATGTGTGGATGAATGATCGTATACACCATTGGTGTTCTCTCCATTAGACTATAAGCGAGTGAGCTTTAATCCAGGCTCCTGTTTACAATATCTGAGGAGCTTTATAATAGTACTGATTGTTGGGCCCCATTAGCTAGAAATTCCCAGTAGCTGGTCTTGGGTGGGGCCCAGGCATTAGTACTGTTTAGAAACACCCCAGATGATTTTGACTCACCGCAGGGTTGAGAATTTCCCCCACTGAACTACATAATGGATCTGGTTGGCTTCATTAGCCACTGTGTGTGATCAGTGACTGGCACACAGCCTGGCCTGCATGACCATCTATAGGATATGAATGTTTGTCATTGGCATGCTAGTTTTCTTTGTCAAATACTACTTAGAAATGACAGAAATATTCTCAATATTCTTTTAGAAATAACAAATATTCTTTTAGAGTGTTGAAATGAATATTTCAACATGCTAAAAGTTGAAATGAAAAAAGTGCTTGCAAGCCTAATAACTCTTCTGAACCTAATAATAAAATATTATCCTGATTTTCCTTCCCAGTAATAGAAGCAAGATGTTTTTCTTCAGTCTTCTACTGAGAAGAATGTTTTGATATTTTAAGCTTGTCTGAGCTCATAGTCACAGAAGCCATGTGTGACAATAAGCCAGGTGTTAGCATGTGTGTGTATGTATGTTCCATTTTTCTTACCTATCAGAATCAATCCATAGATGAGTAATGACAAAAACCAGTGTCTTTATCATAAGACAGTCATTCTGACTTGTTACAACTAAAATGAATGATTTAAAATTGAACATATGAATTTCTTCTTCTTAGTGATTAGCAAAATACATTTTATTCATTTACTATTTATTTACTATTTATTTTAGTGCACATTTTTATTTCTCAAGACTGGTGATTCTGTCATATATAAGGGCCTCACCAGAAGGTGAGGCAAGTGAGACATTCATCTCAGTGCAAATTTAATTGGGGACATCAAAAACTCAGTAGTCAAAACTATAATGTTTGATGGAATATTTTCAGAAATCAAAATTAATATAAAAAAATTATGAACAAAATATCAAAACTTCTTTTTCCCACATATTATTTTTTTCATTCATTGAAAGGTATTTGGGTTTGTTTATTTTCCCCTATGTTCACGTTAGATTCAGAGGGTACATGTACAGGTTTGTTACCTGGGTATATTGTGTAATGCTGAAGTTTTGGGTATGAATAATGCTGTCACCCTGGTGCTGAACATGGTACCCAATTGTTACATTTCCAACCCTTTCCCCCATCTAGTGGTCTTCAGTTTTTATTGTTGCCGTCTTTATGTCTATAATTACCCAACGTTTAGCTCCCACTTATAAGTGAGAACGTGCAGTATTTTATTTTCTGTTCCTGCACTGATTTGCTTAGGATTATGGCCTCCAGCTGCATTCATGTTGCTGCAAAGAAGATGATTCATTCTTTTTATGGCTATGTAGTATGCTACAGTGTATATGTACCACATTTTCTTTAAGCATTCCACCACTGATGGACACCTAGGTTGATTTCACGTCTTTACTATTGTGAATTGTGCTGTTATTAACATGAAAGTGCATGTGTCTTAAAGACCATTGGCGGGTTGAGCCATATGAAAGTCTGAAGCAAAAGTAAGATATGCACCCTATGTACGTGTTATTAGGTATCTTTTCATGAGCAATTTTCTCCAGAACATCATAGTTGGTGAAAAGAATGCTAAACAGCATTATTTTATGTTAAAATTTTTAATCGCTCCTTTTATTAAAACTTTAGATTCAGGGGTATATGTGTGGGTTTCTTACAGCGGTATATTATGTGGTGCAGAGATCTGGGCTTCTATTGATCCTGTCACCCAAATAATGAATATAGTACTTAACAGTTAATTTTTCAACCTTTAGCCCTTTCTCTTTCTCCCCACCTTTGGGAATCCCCAGTGTCTATTGTTCCCATCTTTATGTCCAAATGTACCCAATTTTTAACTCCCACTTTTATAAATGAGAACATATGGTATTTGGGTTTCTGTTTCTGTGTTACTTTGCTATCACAGAAAGGATGATGGCATCCAAGTGTATCCATGTTGCTGCAAAGGACATGATTCCATTTTTATGGTTGTATAGTATTCCATGGTGTGTAACTACATTTTCTTTATCCAATCCACCATTAATGGGCACCAAGTTTGGTTCCATGTATTTAATATTGTGAATATTTCTGTGGTAAACAAGCAATAAACAAGTGTCTTTTTGGAAGAACAGTTTATTTTCCTTTGCGTAATACCCAGTAATGGGATTGCTGGGTCAAATGGTAATTCTATTTTTAGTTCTTTGAGAAATCTTCAAATTGCTTTCCATAGGGGATAATTTAGTTTACATTCCCACCAACAGTGTAAGCATTCCCTTTTCTCTATAACCTCATCAACATCAGTTATTTTGACGTCCTAATAATAACCATCCTGACTGATATGAGATGGTATATCATTGTGGTTTTGATTTGCATCTCTGAGATGATTAGTGATGATGAGCTCTTTTGTATATGTTTATTGGCTGCTTGTATATATTCTTTTGGGAAGTGTCCATTTACGGTTTTTGCCTACTTTATAATGGGGTTGTTTATTTCCTCTTGATTTGTTTAAGTTCCTTGCGGACCTGGATATTAGGCCTTTGTCAGATGCATAGTTTGCAATTATTGTCACTCTTTCTATATGTTATCTGCTTTCTCTGTTGATAGTTTCTTTTGGTGTGCAGGAACTCCGTAGTTTAAGTAGGTCTCAATTGTAAATTTGAGTTTTTGCTGCATTTCCTTTTGAGGACTTAGTCATAAATTTTTTACCTAGGCCAAATTGCAGAAGAGTATTTCCTAGGTTTGCTTATAGGATTTTTATAGTTTGAGATCTTACATTTGAGTCTTTAACCCATCTTAAATCATTTTTTGTATATGATGAGAGGTATAGGTCAAGTTTTATTCTGCTGCATATAGTTAACCAGTTTTTCTAGCAACATTTATTAAATAGAATTGTTTACTTTTGCTGAGTTTGTCAAGGATTTGTTAGTTGGAGGTGTGCAATTTTATTTCTAGGTTCTCTATTCTGTTCCAATGATCTATGTGTTTGTTTTTCTACCAGTACCATGCAGTTTTGGTTACTATAGCCTTGCAGTGTAATTTTAAGTTAAATATTGTTATGCCTCCAGCTTTGTTCCTTTTGTTTAGGATTGCTTTGGTTGTTTTGGCATTTTTATGGTTTCATATGAATTTTAGAATAGCTTTTCTCATTCTGTGAAGAATGACATTGATAATTTGATAGGCATTGCATAGAATCTATAGATTGCTTTGAACAGTATAGACATTTTAACAATATTGATTCTTCCAATCCATGAGCATAGAATATTTTTCCATTTGTGTCATCTATTTATTTCAGCAGTGTTTGATAATTCTCCTTGTAGAGATCTTTCACCTCCTTGGTTACATGTATTTTTAGGCATTTTTTGTGTGGACAAATGTAAATGGGATTGCATTCTTGATTTGGTTTCCAACTTGAATGTTATTGGTGTATAGAAATGCTACTAATTTTTCTACATTGATTTTGTATCCTGAAACTTTACTACAGCCATTTATCATGTCTAGGAGTCTTACAGTGGAATCTTTAGGGTTTTCTAATTATAGAATCTTATTGTCAGCAAAGAGAGATGATTATACTTCTTTTTATTATTCTATTTCAATGTCTTTTTTGTTTGTGTGCCTCATTGCTTTGGCTACGATTTCTAGTACAATGTTGAATAGCAGTCATGAGAACAAACATCCTTGTCTTGTTCGATTTCTTAGGGGGAATGCTTCCAACTTTTGCCTGTTCTGTGTGGTATTTGCTGTGGGTTTGTCATGGATGGGTCTTAACATTTTGAGATATATTTCTTTGCTGCCTGGTTTGTTGAGGATTTTTAATATGAAGGGTGGTTGGGCTTTATTGAATTTATTTTCTGTGTCTTTTGAGATTATCGTGGAGTTTTTTGTTGTTGTTGTTTTGTTTTTAACTCTGTTTATGTGGTGAATCACATTTATCGATGTGTATGTTGGATAATCCTTACATCCCAAGAATAAACCCACTTGGTTGTGCTGCATATTTTTTGTTGATGTGTTGTCAGATTCAGTTTGCTAATATTTTGTAGAGGATATTTTCATCTGTGTTGGTCAGGAATATTGGCCTATAGTTTTTTTGTTGTTATTATTGTGTCTTTGCTAGATTTTATAATCAGGATGATATCAATTTGTACAATGAGTTAGGGAGGAATTCCTCCTCCTCAATTTTTTGGAATCGTTACAGTAGGATTGGTACTGGCTCCTGTTTGTACATCTGGTAGAATTTACCTATGGATTCATCTGGTACAGGGCTTTTTGGGGTTGGTATTTTTTTTTATTACTCATTCAATTTCATAACTCATTATTGGCCTACTCAGGGTTCCTATTTCTTCCTGGTTCAATTTTGGGAGGCTGTGTGTATCCAGGAATTTATTCATTTCTTCTAGATTTTCTAGCTTGCGTGCATAGAGATGTTCGTAGTAGCATCCGAGAATCTTTTATGTTTCTTTGGGATTGGTTGTAATGTCATTTTTGTCCTTTCTGATTGTATTTATTTGTATCTTCTCTCTTTTTTTCTTTTGTTAATGTGTTAACATTCTATCGATCTTGTTTATCTTTTCAAAAAAGTAACTTTGTTTCATTGATTTTTGTATACTTTTTTTGGTCTCAATTTTATTTAGTTCTGCTCTGATTGTAATTATTTCTTTTCTTCTAGCTTTGGGTTTAGTTTGTTCTTGTTTTTTAGTCTCTTTAGGTATGACATTAGATTGTTAATTTGTGACTAATTATGTTTCATTGTTCACCTAAAAGTCATTCAGGAGCAACTTGTTTAGTTTCCATGTATTTGTGTGGTTTTAAGAACTCCTGCTGATGATATTGATTTCTATTCTTATTCCACTGTCTTCCAAGAAGATGCTTGGCATTATTTTGATTTTTTTTTTTTAGATGGAGTCTCACTCTGTCACTCAGACTGGAGTGCAATAGCACAATCTCGGCTCACTGCAACCAACACCCCGTGGGTTCAAGCGATTGTCCTGCCTCAGCCTCCTGAGTAGCTGGGATTGCAGGCATCTGCCACCATGCCGACAAGCATTTGTATGTTTAGTAGAGACGAGGTTTCACCATCTTGGCCAGGCTGGCCTTGAACTCCTGACCTCATGATCCACCAGCCTCAGTGATTTTTTTTTATTTGTTGAGACTACTTTATGACCAAACATGTGATCAATCATAGAGTATATTCTATGTGCAGATGAGAAAAATGTATATTCTGTGGTTGTTAGTGGAGTATTCTGTAGATGTATATTAGATCAAGTTGGTCAAGTGTCAAATTTAAGAACAGGATATCTTTGTCAGTTTTATACCTTGATGATATGTCTAATGCTCTCAATGGGATGTTGAAGTCCCCCAGTATTACTGTGTGACAGTCTGTGTCTATTCTTAGGTTTAGTAGTAAAAGTTTTATAAAACTGAGTGTGCTAAAGTTGTGTTTGTATATACTTAAGATAGTTAAATCCTTTTATCATTATGTAATGTCTTTCTTTGTTTTGTTATTGTTGTTGCTGTTTGTTTGCTTTTTACTGTTGCTGGTTTAAGACTGTTTTGTCTGATACAAGAATAGTGACCTCTGCTCTTTTTTGTTTTCAATTTCCATGGTAGATCTTTCTCCATCCATTTACTTTGAGCCTACGGGCATCATTACATTTGAGATAGATCTCTTAAAGATAGCAGAAGGTTAACTTTTAAAAAGTACAATTTGCCTGTAATCCCAGCACTCTGAGAGGCTAAGGCAGGCGGATCACGAGGTCAGGAGATCGAGACCATCCTAGGTAATACGAAATCCCGTCTGTATCAAAAAATACAAAAAATTAGCTGGGTGCAGTGGCGGACACCTGTAGTCCCAGCTACTCGGGAGGCTGAGGCAGGAGAATGGCATGAACCTAGGAGGCAGAGCTTGCAGTGAGCCGAGATCACACCTCTGCACTCCAGCCTGCTTAGGCAACAAAGCGAGACTCCATCTCAAAACAAAACAAAACAATACAATTTGCCATTCTACATCTTGTGAGTAGAGCATTGAGGCTGTTTATATTCAGAGTTAATATTGAAATTAAAGGTGTTAGTTTTGTCATGGTGTTATTAGCTAATTTCTTTGTACTCTTGATTATGTAATTTCCTTACAGGGTCTGTGGGATATGGACTTACATGTACGTTTGTGGCAGCAAGTATTATTCTTTTGTTTCCATGTTTAGAACTCCCTTAAAAATCTCTTATAGGGCTGGTCTGATGGTGACAAACTCCCTTAGTTATTGCTTGTCGAGGAAAGACTTTATTTCTCCATATTTATGATGCTTACTTACTTTGGTGGGTTATGAAATTCTTGGTTGGAATTTCTTTTTTTTTTTTTTTAAGACTGCTAAAAATAGGCCCCAATCTCTTCTGGCTTGTAAGGTTTCTGCTGAGAAGTCTGCTGTTATTCTGATGTGATTCCCTTTATAGGTAATATGAACCCTTTCTCTAGCTGCCTTTCAGATTTTTTTTTTCGTGTTGAAATTGGAAATTCTGATCACTATGTGTCTTGGGGATGGTTGTCTTGCTTAGTATCTCACAGGACTTTGAATTTCTTGTACTCTCATGTCAACATCTCTAGTGAGGTTAGGAAATTTTTCATGGATTATATCCTGAACGATGTTTTCTAAATTGTATACTTTCCCTTCTTCTACCTTGGGAATGTCAGTGAGTTATAGGTTTGCTCTCTTTGCATCATCCCATAGTTCTCAGAAACTTTCATCTTTTTTAAAAAATTATTTTGTCTTCATTTTTCTCTGACTGGGATGATTCAAAAGACTGATCTTCAGGCTCTGAAATTCTTTCTTCTACTTGGCTTAGTTTATTATTAGGGCTTCCAACTGTATTCTGAAATCTTCATAGTAAATTTTTCACTTCCATAAGTTCTGTTTGGTTCTTTCTTTTTTTTCTTTCTTTTTTTTTTTTTTTTTTTTTTTTTTTTTTTTTTTTTTTTTTTTTAAATTATACTTCAAGCTCTGGGATACATATGCAGAACATGCAGGTTTGTTACATAGGCATATATTGCCCATGTGTATGTCCTGAATGGTATTGCCTAGAATGTACATGGTGGTTTGCTGCACCCATCAACCCATCAGCTACGTTAGGTATTTCTCCTAATGCTATCTCTCCACTTGCTCCCCCACCCCCTGACTGACCCCAGTGTGTGATGTTCCCCTCCCTGCGCCCATATGTTCTCATTGTTCAACTCCCACTTATAAGTGAGAAGATGTGTTGTTTGAGTTTCTCTTCCTGTGTTAGTTTGCTGAGAATGATGGTTTCCAGCTTCATCCATGTCACTGCAAAGGACATGAACGCATTCTTTTTTTATGGCCATACAGTATTCCACGGTGTATACGTGCCACATTTTCTTTATGCAGTCTATCATTCATGGGCATTTGGGTTGGTTCCAAGTCTTTGCTATTGTGAATAGGGCTGCAGTAAACATGCGTGTGCATATATCTTTATAGTAGAATGATTTATAATTCTTTGAGTATACACCAGCAATGGGATTGCTGGATCAAATGGTATTTCTGGTTCTAGATCCTTGAGGAATCACCACACTGTCTTCCACAATGGTTGAGCTAATTTACACTCCCACTGACAGTGTAAAAGCGTTCCTACTTCTCCACATCCTCTCCAGCATCTGTTGTTTCCTGACTTTTTAATGATTGTCATTCTAATTGGTGTGAGATGGTATCTCATTGTGATTTTGATTTGCATTTCTCTAATAACAGTGATGATGAACTTGTTGTCATATGTTTGTTGGCCGCATAAATATGTTCTTTTGAGAAGTGTCTGTTCATATCATTTGACCAATTTTTGATGGGGTTGTTTGTTTTTTTCTTGTAAATTTGTTTAAATTCCTTGTAGATTCTGGAAATGAGCCCTTTGTCAGATGGATAGATTGCAAAAATTTTTCTCCCATTCTGTAGATTGACTGTTCACTCTGATGATAGTTTCTTTTGCTGTGCAGAAGCTCTTTAGTTTAATTAGATCCCATTTGTCAATTTTGGCTTTTGTTGCCATTGCTTTTGGTGTTTTAGTCGTGAAGTCTTTGCCCATGCCTACGTCCTGAATGGTATTGCCTAGGTTTCTTCTAGGGACTTTATGGTTTTAGGTCTTATGTTTAAGTCCTTAATCCATCTTGAGTTAATTTTTGTACAAGATGTAAGGAAGGGGTCCAGTTTCAGTTTTCTGCATATGGCTAGCCAGTTTTCCCAGCACCATTGATTAAATAGGGAATCCTTTCGGCATTACTTTTTTTTGGTCAGGTTTGTCAAAGATCAGATAGTTGGAGATGTGTGATGTTATTTGTGAGGCCTCTGTTATGTTCCATTGGTCTATATATCTGGTTTGGTGCCAGTATCACGCTGTTTTGGTTACTGTAGCCTTGTAGTATGGTTTGAAGTCGGGTAGCATAATGCCTCCAGCTTTGTTCTTTTTGCTTCTGATTGTCATGGCCATGCAGGCTCTTTTTTGGTTCCACGTGAAATTTAAAGTAGTTTTTTCCAATTATATGAAGAAAGTCAGTGGTAGCTTGATCAGGATAGCATTAAATCTATAAATTACTTTGGGCAGTGTGGCCATTTTCACAATATTGATTCTTCCTATCCAAAAGCATGGAATGTTTTTCCATTTGTTTGTATCCTCTCTGATTTCCTCGAGCAGTGAGTTTGTGGTGCTCCTTGAAGAGGTCCTTCACATCCGTTGTAAGTTGTATTCCTAGGTATTTTATTCTCTTTGTAGCAATTGTGAATGGGNTATTGATTCTTCCTATCCATGAGCATGGAATGTTTTCCATTTGTTTGTATCCTCTCTGATTTCCTCGAGCAGTGAGTTTGTGGTGCTCCTTGAAGAGGTCCTTCACATCCGTTGTAAGTTGTATTCCTAGGTATTTTATTCTCTTTGTAGCAATTGTGAATGGGAGTATGCTCTTGATTTGACTCTGTGTCTATTATTACTGTATAGGACTGCTTGTGATTTATTCATACTGATTTTGTATCCTGAGACTTTGCTGAAGTTACTTATCAGCTTTAAAAGATTTTAGGCTGAGACGATGGTGTTTTCTAAATATACAATCAAGTCATCTACAAACAGAGATAATTTAACTTCTGATCTTCCTATTTGAATGCTTTTTATTCTTTCTCTTGCCTGGCTGCCCTGGCCAGAACTATCAATAATATGTTGGATAGGAGTGGTGAGTGAGCAAGGGCATCCTTGTCTTGTGCTGGTTTTCAAAGGGAATGCTTCTATCTTTTGTTCATTCAGTATGATACTGGCTGTGGGTTTGTCAAACATAGTTCTTGTTATTTTGAGATATGTTACATCAACACCTAGTTTATTGAGTGTTTTTAGCATGAAGGGGTGTCGAATTTTATCAACGGCCTTTTCTGTGTCTATTAAGATAATCATGTGGTTTTTGTCATTGGTTCTATTTATATGATGGATTATGTTATTGATTTGCATATGTTGAACCAGCCTTGTATCCCAGGGATGAAGCTGACTTGATAGTGGTGGATAAACTTTTTAATGTGCTTCTGGATTTGGTTTGCAGTATTTTATTGAGGATTTTTGCATAGATGTTCATCAGGGATATTGGCCTGAAATTTTCTTTTTCTGTTATGACTCTGCCAGGGTTTGGTATCAGGATGATGCTGGCCTCATAAAATGAGTTAATAGGGAGTCCCTCTTTTACTATTGTTTGGAATAGTTTCAGGAGGAATGGTACCAGCTCCTCTTTGTACTTCTGGTAGAATTTGGCTGTGAATCCATCTTGTCCTAGGCAATTTTTTTTATTGGTAGGCTATTAATTAGTGCCTCCATTTCAGAACTTGTTATTGGTCTATTCAATGATTCAACTTCTTCCTGGTTTAGTCTTGGGAGGGTGTATGTGTCCAGGAATTAATTTATCCATTTCTTCTAGATTTTCTAGTTTATTTGCATAGAGGTGTTAATAGTATTCTCTGATGGTAGTTTGTATTTCTGTGGGATCAGTGGTGATATCCCCTTTATCATTTTTTATTGTGTTTATTTGATTCTTCTCTCTTTTCTTCTTTATTCATCAGGCTAGTGGTCTATCTATTTTGTTAAACTTTTCAAAAAACCAGTTCCTTTATTCCTTCAGTTTTTGAAGGGTTTTTCGTGTCTCTATCTCCTTCAGTTCTGCTCTGATATTAGTTATTTCTTGTCTTCTGCTACCTTTTGGATTTGTTTGCTCTTGCTTCTCTAGTTATTTTAATTGTGATGTTAGAGTATCAATTTTAGATCTTTCCCGCTTTCTCCTATGGGCATTTAGTGCTATAAATTTTCCTCTAGACACTGCTTTAGCTGTGTCCCAGATATTCTGGTATACTGTGCCTTTGTTCTCATTGGTTTCAAAGAACATATTTATTCCTGCCTTAATTTTGTTATTTACCCAGTAGTCATTCAGGAGCAGATTGTTCAGTTTCTATGTAGTTGTGGGTTTTTGAGTGAATTTCTTAACCTGAGTTCTGATTCAGTTGTACTGTGGTCTGAGAGACTGTTTGTTATGATTTCCATTCTTTTGCATTTGCTGAGGAGGGTTTTACTTCCAAGTATGTGGTTGATTTTCGAATAAGTGCTATGTGGTGCCAAGAAGAATGTATATTCTGTTGATTTGGGGTGAAGAGTTCTGCAGATGTCTATTAGGTCTGCTTGGGCAGGAGCTGAGTTCAAGTCCTGGATATCCTTGTTAATTTTCTCTCTTGTTGATCTTTCTAATACTGACAGTGGGGTGTTAAAGTCTCCCACTATTATTGTGTGGGAGCCTAAGCTTTCTTGTTGCATTGATCACTTTACCATTATGTAATGCCCTTTGTCTTTTTTTAATCTTTGTCGGTTTAAAGTCTGTTTTATTAGAGACTAGGATTGCAACCCCTGCTTTTGTTTTGTTTTGTTTTGTTTTTGCTTTCCATTTGCTTGGTAAATCTTCTTCCATCCCTTTATTTTGAACCTGTGTGTGTCTTTGCATGTGAGATGGATCTCCTGAATACAGCACACTGATGGGTCTTCACTCTTTACCCAATTTGCCTGTCATTTAGTTCATTTACATTTAAAGTTAATATTGTTATGTGTGAATTTGATTCTGTCATTATGATGTTAGCTGGTTAGTTTGCCCATTAGTTGATGCAGTTTCTTCATAGTGTTGATGGTCTTTACATTTTGTATTTTTGCAGTGGCTAGTACCAGTTTTTTCTTTCCATATTTAGTGTTTCCTTCAGGAGCTCTTGTAAGGCAGGCCTGGTGGTGACAAAATCCCTCAGCATTTCCTTGTCTGTAATGGATTCTATTCCTCCTTCAATTATGAAGCTTAGTTTGGTTGGATATAAAATTCTGGGTTGAAAATTCTTTTCTTTAAAAATGTCAAATGTTAGCCCCCACTCTCTTCTACTTGTAGAGTTTCTGCAGAGAGATCCACTGTTAGTCTGATGGGCTTCCTTTTGTGGGTAATCTGACCTTTTTCTCTCGCTGCCCTTAACATTTTTTCTTTCATTTCAACCTTGGTGAATCTGATGATTATGTCTTGGGGTTGTTTTTCTCGAGGAGTATCTTTGTGGTGTTCTCTGTATTTCCTGAATTTGAATGTTGGTCTGTCTTGCTATGTTGAAGAAGTTCTCCTGAAGTGCATTTTCCAACTTGGTTCCATTCTTCCTGTCACTTTCAGGTACACCAATCAAACGTAGGTTTGGTCTTTTCACATAGTCCAATATTTCTTGGAGACTTTGTTTGTTCCTTTTTATTCTTAGTTTCCTTGCATTGGGTTAGAACATGCTCCTTTAGCTCAGAAGAGTTTATTATTACCCACCTTCTGAAGCCTACTTCTGTCAATTAGTCAAACTCATTCACCATCTAGTTTTATTCCCTTGCTGGTGAGGAATTGTGATCCTTTGGAAGTGAAGAGGCATTCTGGTTGTTGGCATTTTCAGCCTTTTTGTCCTGGTTTTTCCTCATCTTCGTGGATTTATCTACCTTTCGTTTTTGCTGTTGGTGACTTTCAGATGGAGTTTTTGCTAAGTTGTCCTTTTTTAGATGTTGATGCTACTGCTTTCTGTTTGTCAGTTTTCTTTCTAACAGGCCTCTCTTCTGCGGATCTGCTGGAGTTTGCTGGAGGTCCACTCCAGACCCTGTTTTCCTGGTTATCACCAGCAGAGGCTGCAGAACAGCAAAGATTGCTGCTTTCTCCTTCTTCTGGAAGCTTTATCCTAGAGGGGCACTAGCCAGATGCCTCCTGTATGAGGTGTCTGTCAACCCCTGTTGGGAGATGTCTCCCCATCAGGCGCCTCATGGGTCAGGAACCCACTTGAGGAATTAGTCTATCCCTTAGCAGAGCTCCAGCACTGTGCTGGGAGATCCACTGCTCTCTTCAGAGTCAGCACACAGGAACGTGTAAGTCAGCTGAAGCTGCGCCCACAGCCGCCCCTTGCCTCAGGTGCTGTGTCCCAGGGAGATGGGAGTTTTATCTATAAGCCCCTGACTGGAGTTGTTGCCTTCCTTTCATAGATGCCTGCCCAGAGAGGAGGATTCTAGAGAGGCAGTCTGGCTACCATGACTTGGCAGCACTGAGGGGGGCTCAGCCCAGTCTGAACTTCTTGGCTGCTTTTTTTACACTGTGAGGGGAACACTTTCTACTCAAGCTTCAGTAATGGTGGATGCCCTTTCCCCCAGCAAGCTGGAATATCCCAGGTCAACTTCAGACTGCTCTGCTGGCAGCAAGAATTTCAAGCCAGTGGATCTTAGCTTGCTTGGCTCTGTGGGTGTGGGATCCACTAAGGAAAACTGCTTGGCTTCCTGGCTTCAGCCCTCTTTCCAGGGGAGCGAACGGTTCTGTCTCTCTAGCGTTCCAGGTGTCACTGGGATATGAAAAAAGTCCTGCTACTAGCTCAGTGTCTACCCAAATGGCCCCCCAGTTTTGTGCTTGAAACCCAGGGCCCTTGTGGTATAGGCGCCGAAGAGAATCCCCTGGTCTGTGGGTTGTGAAGACCATGGTAAAAGCATAGTATCTGTGCTGAATAGCACCCTCCCTCACAGCAGAGTCCCACATGGCTTCCCTTGGCTAGGGGAGGGAGTTCCCTGACTCCCTGCACTTCCTGGGTGAAGTGACACCCCACCCTGCTTCTGCTTGCCCTCCATGGGCTGCACCCACTTTCTAACCAGGCCCAATAAAATGAATTGAGTGCCTCAGTTAGAAATGCAGAAATCACCCGCCTTCCGTATTGGTCTCTCTGGGAGCTGCAGACCGGAGCTGTTCCTATTTGGCCATCTTATCTGTGAATCTGGTTATTTCTTAACATAGTTATGTCATCTTTCAAATTGTGGATAGGTTTTATGGCTTCACTGGATTAGGTTTCAACTTTCTCTTAGACCTCACTGAGTTTCCTTGTTATCCATATTCTCAGTTCTATATCTGTTATTTCAGACATTTCAATCTGGTTAGAATCCATTGCTAGGGATCTAGTGCAGTCCTTTGGAGATGATTAAGCACTCTGGATTTCTGTATAGCTGGATTTCTTGCACTGATTCCTTCTTATCTGAGAGAGCTAAGCACCAACTGTGAAACTCCCCAAAGGGCATGAGAGACAACCCCCTTTCTAAATCCATTCCCAGGCTTTGGTGGTGCACTGGAGCTGTATCCAGGTTTCCTTTGTCCCAAGGGGGGATTTAGCAGGGCTTGCTCTACCCTACCTTAGGGCCTCACTCTCCACCAGGGGACCTGCAACTCCTGAGTGACCCACCAGTGTCTTGTGCTTGTAGAGTCGGTGTGGGTTGGGTGTGTTTGCAGGTGGTCTGGTGATTCAGTGGCTCAGAGGTGGAAGATCCCTGTGCCCAGTGACTCCAAGCAGGCTGCCATCCTTCCTCCCTCTTCAACCATAGTGTCTGTGTTACCCAACTATTAATCCTCTGTGTTTTCTCTCAAATGATCTGTTTGAATTGCAAAGGTTTTCTCAATATTTGGCGCCTCTCTATGGAAGAGGCATCCTCCAGCTGCTGCTTGTTGGCCATCTTGCCTCCAGAAACCTTATGTTAAATATTTAATTTGTCACAAAACAGAATTTAATCATAATTTTCCTTCAGCTGAAGCTAATTAAAATTATTTCAGACTGTCTCTTGATCAAGAGCAATTGTCAAACATGTCTGTTTTCTCAATTCAAAATGAGAAAAGGATGGAAACAGATTTTGAGAAAAGACTGACGAATTTGCTTCTGTAAGAGCTAGAGTCCACATATTTCTTTATGCCTTCAGTTCCAACCTGGCTCCATAAAGCACTGTGAGGTATATAAGAACTCTTTTATTAAGTGATTTAAATGCTCCCAAAAAGTAAGTGTGTGATACTATGAAATCAAATTAAAATTCTAGGCAAAATTTAAAAGTAACATCAAGATGATTGTATTATATTGATAATAATGATTTGACATTTATGTGCTTTTAAATGTCACACAATATACTACCAACATAAATATGCAAAACATGTTTAAAATGCAAGAATAATAGAATGAATAATAATTATAAGATTAACATATTTATATTAGTGTATGATAGAACATAATCCACTGAAATAGTTTTAATAATAGAGTGAAAGGTATAATTTAATGGCTAGATATCAAATTAGCCAATTTTTAATGCAGTAAATTTTAAATAAAGCAGTAATTGTACAAACTATTCCCTGATAGCAAACAATAAAAACATAAATAATATATCCAGCAAAAAGTAAAATGAGAAATTACATCCTGAGTCAGCAAAAACAACAAAAAATCTTATAAGGTGGTTAATGCTTCTCCATTAGAATATCTGAAAGAATGGAGTAAGAGTAGTAATTATCTAATTAGAAATGCCCACAGCCAGAAAATGAACACACCTTTAAAGTTGTGGTGTCAACTCCGCCAGAAGTTTTGGAATATTTTATCAGCTATAACAAGAGTAAGTTTGCAAAAGTTAAGAATTAAATTATCCCAAATTGTACTGAATGCCATCCTTCATAATAGTTAGCAATATTTTATTTTAAAAAGTGAGAGAAATGAAGAATGAAGCTAAGAGAGCAAAGAGAGAAAAAATGTTCTCTCTTAATATTACTTTATCAGAATCTCAATATATTATTTATTGTAAACTCACCTATTCCCTTTGGAAATCTACTAATTAGACAACCACAGAATGAAAAAATATAAATTGCTGTGGAAAATTTTAAGCACCCTAGTTTGGATTACATGTTTCCATTTGTAAGAGGAAATGTATATATTGTGTTTCATTGCCCTAGAAAGATTTCATGACAACAAAAAATATGTTCTTAATTTAACCTTCTGTACATGTTTTTAATACACTATATTTTATATCTTTTAGCTATCTACCTATAAATAAACCTAACATCTCAAATTAGAAAATAAAAACAACAACAAAGATGATTTTATGTAACCGTCTTCTAAAGGGGATATAAAACTTTAAATGGGCTTCATGACAATTCAGCAAACTGCAAATTACAATGAATAATAAATGAACACAAGGCCAGATCAACAGAATGTTTCTCAGCAAGAGGAATATCTCACAGATTTCAAAATACACATGCCTATAACATCATTTAACTGCTATGCCTACCATTTAAATAATGAGGTGTTTGATTATTACTAATAAGCAGTTTATAGTTTGGAATTGTGCCTGGGACTGAAAAATAAACTGTTTTAAACTAGGAGTTTGTAATGTTTTAAAAAACAAAACCACACAGAGCCAGAGGCACAACCAGAAGCTATCAAAGGAGCTGGCCATTAGGTTTCCGTCTCACTTTGAAGATTGATTTCACTAGCGCTAGGAGCATCAGAAAAGCAACTAAAAGCATTTTCTGCTTTCCATTTCCACTATTTACCCTTGAAAGTCTATTAATGTTCTCTTGTAGCCTTCAGGTATTCCATGGACATGACAGGAGAGCTCTTCATTATCTGCTATTAGACTCCAGAACTGCTCACAATAAAACTTCTCATCAAACTTGAAATATCAGCAAACTTGTAAAATCTTAGGGAAAATAGTATTCCTTTAGAGAAGTCAAGGAGACTCGCCATTTAAGACCAGTTGCTGTGCTCATTGCTGATCTGTCAAGAAAATGTAAGCATTTAGCCAAAGGTGTTAGCTTAACATCATATCAGTTAAGAGGCAGAAATATTAGGGGATAATTTCAGTATTGAAACCTGTTTTTTAATTAGATTAATTTACTCTGAAAGCATCCTCAAAAAATGGGGTGAAATATCTTTGAATAGATTTATAATAGAGACTTTGAAATATGTGCTTGTGCAGAATAAATTAATACCATCTACAGTGGTGTGATCCTAATTGATCACTTTATTAAGGCATCAGAATTCTGGAAATGTGCACATTACCTATCATGTCTTTGGTAAAAGTCTGTTTGTTTCCAGCAGGATTAAGTTAAAACAGTAGCAGACAGAGTGAAATATCAACTTATTATTACTCATCAACATTGGGTTGCATTTGTTTTTCAGTTTATTTAGCTGCCTAGCCGAGCCCTAAGGCAAACTCTTGAATACAAATATTCTACTGCTTTATGTATATGAAAATTCAGAACTCAGGCTCCAACCAGATTGTGTGATGCCAAACGCCTGGGTCATTCTTCCATTACACAGCCACAGGCCCTTAAACCTTTGGTCTTTGACTGGACATAGAAAATTCCTCTGAGGTAATGGATCTCCATTGACTACACCACAGATCCTAAAGGTTAAACTCCTTAGCCCAGCCTTCCAGGCTCTCCAGAATCTAGTGTAAAACTAGGTTTCCAATCTTATATCCCACTCTCTATACCCTCCATTATAGCCAAATTGAACTCTTCAGCCATATGTTGACACAAAGATCTGCTTTTTGCCTGTCTTTGTGCTATTTGCTTTGTTTAGGGTCCTTTCTTCTGAATTTTTTGCCTGCCTGTTAAATGTCACACATTGCAACTTATATTGTTTTTATTTGTAGCACATACATATTTACAAGCACAAGCATGTGCATAAACACACACACACACATAAGTGCAATGGTACTTAGACATGAAAACTATGGGAGAGTTGTTATTGGGGATGAAATTGGTTCATATGGCTTCAGTGAGGCAACAAAACTCTGGAAGCCCAAGATGAAACTCCATCTCAAGAGTTCGTATTCTTAGATAAAGGATTATATAGGTAGGCTGGGAGCATGTCTTTTTCCTAATATCTGTGGGATTATATTGATAAGACATAAATTTAGAAATATTGCATCTTTGAAGCAAGATCATTAGATTCTAGTTATGACTCATTTATGTAAATTATTAACTTATTAATAATTTATATTCATATAATCTCCAGATATAACTTTTCAAGCAAAATTTGATGTTTTAAAACCAATAAAAAAATTTAAATTACAAGGAAACCATAACCAAAAAATAGAGTGGTCTGAGTTTTCTCTAATTCCCCAAATAATGTTGGTTTTTCCTTATTGGAATTCTCTTTACACTTTATACACTCTTAAATAATAGCAATCTTCACCCTACAGAGTATCTGTAACAGCTCTTACACCCACTGGTTGGTGAATTACTTAAAAAAAGAGGCCAAGCATCTTATTCTTTGTTTCTCTAGAACATGATGTAATACAAGAAAGAAAAAATATATATATAAAATTAATGATTTAAATATTGATGTCTGAAAAAAGGTATTTTTAAATACAATATGTCTCTATCACACTAAGAAACATTTCCTTTTGGGAGTGGCTAGAGATAAAGATCTTTTTCTCCCCTCTGGTGAGGTGAGTTTTCTGTGATATAACCTGCAGAAATACAGATTTCCATTATAAATGAATGAATTCATATTTTTATTGTGCTCTTTCACATTCCTTGTGGGGCATTTCTATAGCAGAGACCCTCTACATATATAATGGTATGTGGGTTAAGAAAATAGAAATACTAAGTAATAAATAGTTTGAACTGAGAAACTGACTCTGTAGGCAAAAATGCTGAGAGCCATACCATGTAATAGCCAACAGCACACTCAACTAGAAACACTGTTCCAATTTGCTGTTTTGAAATTGATAGTCTGGTGTTAGTTAGGTAGAGAATTCAGTAGAGAGTGGAAAGACTACATATTTACACCCTATTTGTAGTAACCAGTAGTGCCCAGCCTCATTCTTTGGCTTTAAAGGAATCAGTTGTTCTTAATGAAATAACTTCACAGCTTTCAGGACAGAAGGCTGGATTACAGGAGATTTACTCTGTGCTCCCGCCATTCTTTATTCATACTTCTATTTTAGGATTTACGTTTACTGTCACCAAAAAATTATGAGTCTCTCTAAGGCAGGCCCATTTACTCCTAGTTGTGTCTTGTACATGTTCACTGTTTGTTTGATTCATTTATTTTTGTTTAATTGTGCTGATTTATTGTGAAGGTTAAAAAACATACGCCTTTCTTTCTTTCTTTCTTTCTTTCTTTCTTTCTTTCTTTCTTTCTTTCTTTCTTTCTTTCTTTCTTTCTTTCTTTTTCTTTCTTTCTCTCTCTCTCTCTCTTTCTCTCTCTCTCTCTCTCTCTCTTTCTTTCCTCTTCTCTTCTCTTCTCTTCTCTTCTCTTCCCTTCTCTTCTCTTCTCTTCTCTTCTTTTCTTCTTCTTTTTTTTTTTTGATGGAGTTTCACTCTTGCTGCCCAGGCCAGAGTGAAATGACAGGATCTTGGCTCACTGCAACCTCCGCCTCCCAGTTTCAAGTGATTGTCCTGCCTCAGCCTCCCGAGTAGTTGTGATTACAGGCTTCTGCCACTAGACCAGGCTAATTTTTTGTATTTTTAGTAGAGACGGGGTTTCATCACCTTGGCCAGGATGGTCTCGGCCTCAGGTGATCCACTCTCCTAGGCCTCCCAATTACAGTTAGCCACCACGGCCAGTCTTCCATTTCTTTTGAGGAAAAAAAGAAAAGATTTCACATCCAGAATAAAAGAGCACTTCACTAGGCTTCAAAGACAGGTACTTCCTGGCATGGTTTGTTATCAGGACTCGCAGCTTAACCTTAGAAATACAACTTCAGCTTTCTGGTTCCTGTGTAGACAAAATGATGCATTGAGTTCAATGGTCTCTAAAGCCTTTTCTTATTCTAAAACAGTACAATTTGCTGTTATATTAACGTTAATATGCGTGTTGTTTTATGCTAATTCATACAATTTCATGGCTTGAGAACTTTTTTCCAAATCATTTGAATAAAGCAGATGAGCAATTCCTTTCAGATTTTTTTCAAGGTTCCTTTATACAACTTTGTTAAAAATAAATTTACAGAGGATTCTGAAAGAATCATGATAATCATATGTAACTCTTAATTTCATACATTTATATATAGATGTGTTACTAATTTGTCTAGCCATTAACATGTATTGGCATTTTAACTGTGGGACCAAAAGGAACTTCTCCTTCATCAGAAGTCTATTTTTGTAATGTGGCCATAGTCTGTAAGTGCTGCAATTGCTTTACAGAGCACAGATCTTTTTCTTCTTTCCACCTTGCCCTACTTTTAATAGTAATTTACTATGTATTATAATCACCAGTATTTCAAGGCTGAATTTTTGCTAGAAAGAGTATGTGATTAAAAATGACTGTGAAATAAATGGGGAGTTTATAAAAGATAAAGTACAAATGCTTGTGTTGTAGGTTGAGACAATACTGGTTTCACAAGAAAATCTAAAAATTGTGAACAGATGCGAAGTAGTATGGTTGTAAACAATGGAATGGAAAACCAAATATCACATGTTCTCACTTATAAGTAGGAGCTAAGCTATAAGGATACAAAGGCTTAAGGGTAATGTAATGGACTTTGAGGACTCTGGAGGAAGCTTGGGTGAGGGCTGAGGGAGAAAAGACTACATATTGGGTATAGTGTACACTGCTCAGGTGAGGGGGGCATTGAATGTCAGAAATCACCACCACTAAAGAACTTATCCATGTAATCAAAAACCACCTGTGCCCCCAAAACTACTGAAATAAAAAAAAAATTGTGAACAAAGCTAAGGATGTTCTAAGTTCAGTGAATAAACCTAAACAGATTAATATCTGTTTAAAAAATAAACTAAAGAGTGCTATTCAGATTCCACTGGATGACAGTATACGTTTTATTTTTTTGACTTATTTTAATATGCTTGCATTAAATCAGAAAATATTTTAAATGTAGCAATTGCTAATAAAATTTCAAATGCTTTAATGTCTCCTTTAGCTAAATTATGATCTGATTACTGCTCTAAAGTGGAATATCAGCCTCCATGTTTTAAAGTCTTTATATGCTTTTAGATATGTTTTATAACATATATAAATATATTTTAAATAAAATTTATATGATTTATTAGCATAATTTCCTAAGGAATCAAAAAAGTTTTATTGCTGAACAAATGTACTATATATTATATGATCAAGATAATTATAATTTATTATTCTGATAAATTCATAGTAAATTTTTATTAAATAAAATGTTGGTGGTCTCTAATACCCATCACTGTATTAGGCAGTAAAACAAAAATAAACAAGCGCAAGTTAACAACAAGGTAAATTATAATACAGGTGGAGTATCCCTAATCCAAAATGCTCCAAAATCCAAAACATTTTGAGTGCTGACATAATGCCACAAGTGGAGAATTCCACATCTAACACCTTTGCTTTCTGATAGGTCAGTGTCCACAAATGCAATTTTATGCACAAAATTATTCAAAATGTTGTTTAAAATTACCTTCAGTCTATGTGTAAAAGGTGTATATGAAACATAAATGTATTTCATGTTTAGACATGGGTTCTACCACCAAGATATTTCTCACTATACATATGCAAATTTGCCCAAACAATATCTGAAATTCAAAACACCTCCAAGCATTTTGGATAAGGAATACTCAATCTCTAATATTAATACCTGACACTTATTGAACACCTACAGGCACTGCCCAGGACAATTTCTAAATATATTCTTTTATTATTTATTTCTTACAAAATTTTGAGGTACAAACAATTAAGTGGGAATCAGTGTGGTAAAATTACCTGTCACCCTTATCCAGCTAATTAGAGGAGAGTTTACCTTAAAAAGAATAAAGCCCCTCATTTCCGCAGACACCTTCTAAAGCCCTGAGCAGGGGAGGACTCTGTATGGCATACATTACTATATGTTGTCTTTTTAAAAACTTGTAATTTGTGTCTATTTTTTATCATTCTATATACAAATTCATTCTTGTTCCATATTTTGTATTAGTAACTTACTGTTCTTTTTTCTTAGAGGGGGCCCCCAAATTGTACAAGCTTTCCATTGTACACACACCTGGATCTGTTTTTGCAGCTAAAAGGTGACTGAGCCAGACTCCAATCTTTGTCAAAGACTGCTTTTATCCACTGTGCCTCACAATTTTAGAGAGCTCACACTAGTAAAGGGTATTTTATGTGTAAACAACTAAAGATTACAAAAGGAGATAAGTGTTCCAAACCCCTTATTTCACAATATTGTGGAAGGGTAGTAATTGTCACACTATAGAAACCTTCTTTGAAAATGGATGAGAACAGCTTTTGAGTGTGGAATGTATGTGGCAGGCAGATGGAGTGAGGTTCAATTAAGGACACAATAAAAACCCAACTCACATTTGCCTTATTTTCCTCTGGGGTTTTAGGTCCTAACCTTACCACTTATTAGTTCTACTCGTACCATATTTATTGAATTTATATGCCTGAAAAGCTGTTCTACAGCTGGCAAGGTCTGAAAATTATTGGCAATTAACATTAATGGGCAGGAACATTTTCAGTGGAAATTAAAAAATCCTTTGGCGTCATAGCATAATAACTAGATCGCAGAGTTGGCTCTTCCAACATTCACATTTTCTCCTTGGAAATATGCTTTGTCCCATGATCTTATTTATGCAGAAAGAACCGATAATTGTTTTCTTTCTTTATTTTGATGTAAACATGCCTATGCCATCAAGAAGCAGCCAAGGAAACCCTGCTTGACATCACAGACAAAGCCTTTGATGCTGTGTTACCTGTGAATTGGTATTGATAGCTCCTGTATTGTGAAATTCTGCAACAAGTAACAGGCTAGTCAATTTAATACCTAAGTCACCCTTTACCTTTTCTTTGATTTGCATCCATCTTATTAGAAAGTGACACTGTCGTATTGATTCCATTCAACCTTTGAAAGAGAAGATAAGGAAAAACAAAAATGTCACAGAGATAAGAGGCTCTCAAGGTTATCCATGGATGGTGTTTAAAGGAAAGGATTGTCTGGGGTGTCAGTAAATGGTGTTAAGGGACAGTATCCAGAGGTTAGAAAAAACATCTTAAGCTTACCATCATGTACTTGAGAATCTGTTCTGCTACTCCTTTCTTGGTAGTAATTCAAGTACTTTGGAAAGCATGTATCTCTCATCTTTTATGTTCCTATGTACAAAGCTGATTACAATGATATTATAGTTGATGGTCATATACAAGGTTGCGTCAGTTTCAATGGCTATTTGCTGCTCTTTACTGAATAACTAAAATGTCAAGTGGGATTTCTTATCTCTAGAATTTTCCCTTTTAGTAATAATTTTGCTAATTACGTGATGTATTTATTATAATACATACAACATCCCTATGAGGTATGTTCTCTTTTCTTCTTCATAAAATTAAGGAAATTGGTGCTTACAGGAGATAAGTAAGCAAACCAAGTATAGTAAGTAAAACACAAACCCAAATCTATCTAGTACCCAGTCTACGCCCATCCCTCTATTATTTGCACTGCTGTAGATTTTATTTGTTATAAGCGAGGACAACATACATATGCTTTGAGGTATTTCAAGAACCCTATTTATTCTTCTAACACCTAATTTCTTGGCCTTCCTGAAATATTTTCTATTAGAAAAACTTGAATCCTTCATAAAAGGCAGTGGGTGGCAGGGACTGAGGAATATCAATATAATAAAAGGAGTAGATAAAAAGGCAAAGAAGGGGAGATATTCCGATTCTAGAAATAACGTTACTCAGAAGTAATAGATCCCAGCAAGTTGGGGCACTTCTATTTTCACTCTAACATGCTACATGTATTTTTTTTTAAATTGATCTTTATTTATTATTTTAAATTAAGGGAAAAATATCAAAATTGAAAATAAAATTAAAATCCACTCTCAGGCTGGGCGTGGTGGCTCAGGCCTGTAATCCCAGTACTTTGGGAGGCCAAGGTGAGCAGATCACGAGGTCAGGAGATTGAAACCATCCTGGCTAACACGGTGAAACCTCGTCTCTACTAAAAATATAAAAAATTAACCAGGCGTGGTGGCGGGCGCCTGTAGTCCCAGTTACTCGGGAGGCTGAGGCAGGAGAACGGCTTGAACCCGGGAGGCGGAGCTTGCAGTGAGCCGAGATCGCGCCACTGCACTCCAGCCTGGGCGGCAGAGCGAGATTGTGTCTCGGAAAAAACAACAACAACAAAAACCCCGCTATCTTACGAGGCCAAAAAATGTACCATTAGCACTTTTCAAAATGTCATTCCAGTTATATTTTTGACCAACAAAATTGAGATTCTTGTATATATAGTCTTATATCCTGTTGAGGAGTTCTTATTTTATTACATCAATTGACTTTTTAAACATTAAAACCAACCTTACATTTTTTGAGAAAGCTCCAGTTGGTTGTGATGTTTTATCCTTTTGATGTATTGTTGTATTGGCTTTATGACTGCATTTTAAAAATTTTCATCCATGTTTGTCGGAGAGACTGGCCTCTAATTTTCCCCTCCTTGTAAAGTGTTCTTCTCAGATATTGAGACAAGGTTATTTCTGACTCTACAACACAAGCTCATAATGATTCCCTTTTTCTATGTTCTGGAATATTTTTGAAGTTAAATTATCACGATGGGTTTCTTTTGTTTTTGTTTTTTGCTTTTTTCACCCTTTGGATGTTTGGATGAATTAACTAATTAAGTTATCAGGGTCAAACATTTACCTTGCAGACATGTTTTCATTATAGATTGAATAGATAGAGGAACATTTAAATTTTCTACATTTCCTAATGTCATTTTTTTTTTTTTTTTTTTTTTGAGACGGAGTCTCGCTGTGTCGCCCAGGCTGGAGTGCAGTGGCGCGATCTCGGCTCACTGCAAGCTCCGCCTCCCGGGTTTACGCCATTCTCCCACCTCAGCCTCCGAGTAGCCTAATGTCATTTTTGATAGGTCGTATTTGTCTAGAAGTTTATTCCATTTATTTTTCACACTTATTTGGCATAAGATTTGTCATAATACCCTCCTTTTTAATGTCTAAAGAATAAATTAAAGAAGAATCTCCTTTTTTGTTTCTAATATTAGTCATTTATATTAATAGGTTATCAATTAGATTTATCAATATCAGTCTTTTAAAATAGCAACTTTGTTGTATATTTGATTTCTATTTCATTAATTAAATTTTTACTCTTACTATCTGCCTCTATTTTCTTTGGCTTCATTTTATTTTCTCTTCTAATTTCTTTATTTGAATACTTAGATTGTAGTTTGTACAGCCTTCTTTCTTACTTATAACTTAAGCATTTAAAATTATAAATTTTATTATTCTAGCTTTATATCACAAATTTTAATGTGGCACATTTTTATTTTCATATGCCATAAATATCTTTATATCAATTGTGATTCCTACTTTGATCCATGTGTATTTAGATGTGTGCTGTGAATTTTAATCACTCAAAACATTTCCACTTGTCTCTTTGTTATTGATTTATAGCTTGATTCCAATGTGGTCAGAGATTATACTCTTTCTAATTTCAATCCTTTAAGATTTGTTGAGATTTACTTTAAAGCCAGCAGATGACCAATCTTGGTCAATGTTTTATGCACATTCAAAAGAAATGATATTCATTATGCAGTACTTAATGTAGTTTTGTATTTATATGTGTGTGTGTGTGTGTGTGTGTGCACCAATTATGTCATTTTGTTAATCATGTTGTTCTAATCTTCTAAATTGCTACTGATATTTCTTTACCTCTGTTAATGAAAGAGGTCTTACAGTATCTTTTCATAATTACTGTATACCTCTCTGTATTTCTCCTAAATCTCTCCATTTTAAAATACATTTGAGATCAGATGTTATTAGGCACATACACATTTAGAAGTGTTTCATCCTTCTGGTGAACTGATACTTTTATCAATTGTATTAAAACTTAACAATTTGTATTAAATGTCTGTCTTTAATGCTTTTTTCTTAAAATATACTTTGATATTAATATATCTGCACAAGCTTCTTTATTGTTATAAACAGTATAGATTTAGGTTTTGGTTTTATATCCAGTCTGATCACTTTTATCTGACCACCTGGGATATTCATTCAACTTACATTTGACATAAATTCGTGTGTTTTGGTTTCAATATACATATTATTATTAATTTTTTATTTTTTCCGACTCTTCTATATATCTTTTTCTCTCCTATCTTTCTCTGATAATTTTTATTAGCCACTATTTCTCCTGTAATAGTTCATCCTTTGGTTATTCTTTTAATGATTTGTATTTAGCTTTCCTTCTTACAGTCAACTCTAAATTAATAATTCTATCACATCCCAGAAAATGCAGGAACTTTAAAACTCTGCCTCTATTTGTCTTCCATTGATAGCACTCGTAGTGTTGTGGTTTTTAATTCTGTACACATTTAAACCTCATGAGTCATACTATCATTGCTTTATGCATTCAATATTCACTGGGATTTACCTGTTCAGTTTTTATTTCTTTCTGAATACCATCTTCTTGGACATTTTTCTCTCTTTTCTCTTGTTAATTCAATTGTACTTAAAGATTTTTACTGTGTCCTATATGTTCTTTTTTTCAATCTTTGTATCATTCTGGATATTTTTGAATTGGATTTTGTCCTAGTCCTCCAATTCTCTTGGTGCTTAACCTATTAAGTTTTTAATTCAGTTACAGTGTTTTACAGTCCTAGATTTTGCATTTTTCTATTTTTAAAATCGATTACTCTTCTCTGCTTAAATTCTCCATCATGTTTACCATTTTTCTGGAAAACAATAGTCACAGTTACTTTAAAGTACAGATCTGATAGCTGCTGATATCTAGGTCTCCTATATCTTTGCATTCTTAGAAGTTTTGCCTGAATTTGAGCCATTGTAATAAATAAAAGTGAGTTCTGTATAATTTATATAATCTTCCAGATAAAATTAATATTTGTGTTTGGTGTTTAGCTAGGTTAGAGAGAGATCACCTTAACCTAATCTGAAATTCAATTGATTATAAACTGAATTTTAGTCTTTATTAAAGATGATTTCTTTTCTTTATCCACAGGTATAGCCTTTTGAAACCTGTAACTGATAGCCTAGGTTACTTACCATGGTTACTTCTTCCTAAAACAATTACATCATGTTTCCTTTCAAGGTCCATTCTCCTGCTAAAAGTTGTGCTCATCTTCTTCACTTCTTGGCTATAGTTTAATAATTGGGGAATACCTCCAGGGTAAAAGTTGAGACAAATCACTATTCTGCACTTCATTTTTGTCTGAAATCTTGGCGCTTCAAGTCCTTGATGTATTAATATGTCTCTGGTGTTTTAAAATAGATTTTTAAAAATTTCTCCAGCTTTTCTAATTGTTCTCCTTGGGAGGGTTGAACTCACACAAGATAGTATGCCACAGTTAGAAGTAAAAGACTTCTTTGTTTTAAAAACACATTCACTCATATTCTAATGTCTCCCGGTTATGACAAGTTTGCATTTTTATATTTACCTACTTAATCCATATGTATTTTTTGTGGTACATGGGACGAGGCAGGGACTTAACTTCTTTGAAACAAAAATTAATCAGGAATTTCAGTATTTTTATTTAATTTCTATTTAGTTTCATTTCATTGTTAATGTAATGTATCACTTTTATTGTATATACATATATATGTGTTTCTGTATATTTTATTATGTCTCTTGAATTGTCTTTCTATTTTTTCTTGGGTGTTACTTTTCACACAACATCAAAATACGGCATAACATAAAATCATGCAAGGCCCTATATTATTGCTTTGTTTGTAATGTTTATCTTAGATATTCCAGAATTGTTTTATTAACATTTTTATTTAATTTATACCAACCTGAATTTTCTGCAAGTCTTTGCTTTGTTATTGCATAATAACTTTTGCATTCTTCACTCAGGCTAATTTTCCAAATAGGTGGAATGCTGCACAAGGGCAGTAACCATATCTCTTTTGAACATCATAGCATATCCAGTGCCTAGCACAGTACTTGACATAGTTGTCACTCTCTATCTGTTGAAAGCAGAAATGAATTTGTAAATTTTTCTAGGAGAAATTGACTTTCTTGCTATATTAATTCTTTAGAAGCATATGTGTTTCCATTCATCTTGTCAGAAATATCTTTTTTTATAAATCAGTGTACATTAATTATCTGTGCTTTTTAAATTTTAATATACATGTAAATTACCTAGGAAGCCAGTAAAAAATATAGATTTTTAATCATTAGGTCTGAGGTCAGACCTGAGATTCTGCATTTTTTAATACATTCCTGGGCATTGCCAATGGATCACACTTTGAATAGAGAGGTCTAGATTCTTAGATAGAACATCTAGCAAAATTTATATTATAATTGAATTAAGGTAGTGTGCTCATTGGAAGAGATTTCACCTCACTCATGTATTAACAGTGACACATTTTTCTAATTAAGCAGCTGGACATTTTATTCATTTAACTCATTCATTAATAGTATTTATGGAATACCAATTAATATGTCATCTGTACTATCCTAATCACTGGAAATAGAAAAATAACAAGAATGTACCACCTTCAAGGCACTAATAATCTAATTAATAAGAGACATAAACAGGTAATGGCAACACACTAAGTGCTACAATGAAATAATATATATTATTATAAATAATAGTAGAGAGGATATCTATTTGAGAGAAAATGATATAGAAGGCAATTGTGCGAAAACACAATATCAAGAGAGAATGAAATACAATATAAGTTTAGAGAGTGAAGTACAGGTCAGCACATGGTGGAATTTATAGGTCATGCTAACAAGATTTCCTTTAACCTGAGAGCAATGAGAAGGCATCAGAGTTCTAAGCAAGAAAGTGACATGAACAAATTTGCATGTTGAAAAGTTTTTTCTGACTGCTCAGTGCAGATAACAGATTAGAAGTGGATGAAAGTGAATAGGTGGTTTGCAATTTTAGAAGTCTAGATGTGAGTGTAGTTTGTTCCAGGGCCTTTTAGCACATTCATAAACTACTATAATCAAATGTATAGCTGGGATCTAAGTCACTCATGGCTAAGCATTTACATAATAAGGATATCATGACAAATGAGTAATAACTGGAAGAGTTGGAGATTAAAGAAAGATAGGAGTGTCTGTGTGCCTGTGTGTGTGTTTAAGTGAGTTCAAAACCTAACATGTGTCATGTATTTTTCTTTCAGAAATACCTCGAAAAGTGCAGTTTAAGTCAAAGAAATATACCCACAGTTGATAATTTCCTCCTTTCTTTTCACTCATCCTTTTAGGCATATACTATATTTATTTTGAGTTCTGCTCTGAATGTTAAGATACAATCCATCTTACACGTGCTCATTTTCTTTTCAAGAGAAACAAAACTTACCATGTATTTCAGAAGCTGCAGATATGTCAGAGACAAAGGAATTCCCACACTAGTAGCCTCTGCTTTAGAATTTCTTATGTCATGAAAACCGCAAGAAATCAAGTAACGTAAGACTGGAATTTTTAGGGTATAAAATCCCGAAACTCTGCTTATCTGTAGATAAAAATTCAGCCTTTGGAAATATAAGTAAAGAACCCCTAGGAGACTGAGATTTCTTGTGAGAGCTGTAAATTTCAAATCTTAGGGGCAGTGTTTATCACGTGGAGCAAACAGGATGCTTTACGAGGATAGAAACTATGAAAATGTAACACACCCTCAGAAACATTGTGACACTGAAGAAAATGCCATTGAAATAATGAGTCAACCATTAACAACATCTGAGTGAGAAAAAGGCCTATCTGGAGGAAATCATTTGTATTCCATCACTTCTTGTAGCAATCTTTGCACGTGTATTAGCAAGTGACAAACACATCTAAAATAAAATGCACGTGATAGACACACATCCTTCTGATGACAATCTCTGGAAAAAGAAAATAAAGCAGTAGGAAAATTGTGTTAAAGTTTTCTGTTGGGTCTTCATTTTTCAACAATAATAGGTGACTCTCTCTTCAAAAGAAATAGTCACACATTACATTTGAATTGTCTAATGTCTTTCAGCTGCTGCTTGAGTCTTGAATTAGTTTTCAGGCACAAATTTCTTTAACCTATGTGTTCATTTTTCTCACTAATTAGCCCTGTGATGGATGCATTTTTGATGTTCGCCTCACTGATTGCTGGTCCCTTGTTGAAGCTAACAGGCTGGCATACCATCTAGTACTTGACTTTCATTACTGTCACTTTCTGAGTGTTCCATAACCTTGACCTCTATAGCTCAGGTACTCTATTTCCTAGACTCTTGATAATTCGTACAGGAATGTAAAAATATTATTTTTAATTCAGAATTTTTTTCCTTTGAATATTTCTAGAAACAGCTATCTTCTGCTCATTCTTGCAGTTCACCAAGTATTTGTTAAAGAACAATACCAATCATATCTTAAATATGCTTTTAAAAGTGCTTTCATAACTATATTTATTGTCAGTCTAGCACTATAGTGGGAACTACAAAAGGAATGTGACAAAGTTCTTGTCTGTGAATGGTTTAAACTCATAGAGAAATAGATTTGCATATGTTAAATACTTGGTGAACAATAGAGGACACAATATAACGATGTATCAAAACATTTGGGACAGATTATGTGAGAAATCCTCTTGAACCTACATAACATAAGAGTATAGGTGAGCACAATTAAAGCAGGTTATCGAAGGAGAGTAGGATATACCTATAGTCAGGCATTGAAGAGTATATTAGTCAAGGATTTACCCATAGTAATGGTTCCACACTTTCTGCAACCTGATTCCAGGTCCCTGTTTCTTTCCCATATCTATGCTCCACTGCCTATTTACACCGCTCATACTTCCTGTTTTTGTTTATATCCTTCCCTATTCCTGGAATTCTCTACCTTCACAATTGTACCTAAACAACCTCAAGTCTCATGATTTTCATTCCTACCTATCCAACTCAAATCTCATGATTTCCACCAACTTGTGAGTTCCACTAAGGATTTAATGTCTTACTTTTTTAGGGTCTCAATGTACTTATTTTCCCCCATTCTGACTTGAATCACAAAGCTCACACTACTATATATAAGTGTTCAATATTAATAGGGTATATGGCAAAGAGCTATAATTTAAAGCACATTTTTAAGGTTATATTGCTAAGGCATATGTCTTCTTGTCCTCACTCTTCAAAATCATGACTGTAGAACACAATGTGAAATTTAATACATGGTAGTCTTAACAATTGAGTAACATGGAATTTACTTCAGAATTTGCTGTGAAGAATCAAAGTTAATCTGTTTCTCTTCATCGTATTTTTTAAAAAAGGAAAATAACAAATATTTTCCTTTGTTTTCTATGTTAAAACAATTTGATTTTCTTACAATGGTAACATACATGAAAGAAAATTCCTCTACAATCCCATCTTCCAACTTCAGGTATTTCTCAGCTCAGGAAGTTATGAACAGAGAAGTAATTCTGACTGATTTGCTGAATGGGCAATGATATGTTGATGTTTAAAATTCTAGACACACATAATATTTTTTAAATCAAATGGAATGGAGTGGTTCAGTTAACCAGATATTGTTATGAATGGGCCATAGGTACTAATTCTTTTTATTTAAAGCCTGGTTTTTAAAAATACACATGATCTAAACTAATGCCTAGAGTCAAGGTATATTTATCCAAAAGATAATCATTAAAAATAAATTCCAGTAGAGAACAAGATCTAGATAATCCAAATGCAAGCTTTCTTTGTCCCTCTGGTGTGTCCTAGTTAGCCTGGAGACCATCTGTGAACTGTGAGCCCCTATGACCTTTGTACCTTAGCAGACAATGAGCATTTGGTACTGAATGCCCACAACATTTTTAGCACTGGAATTGATTCCTATAAAAATAATTTAATTTGTTGTGAGTGCAATTTTGATTTAAATAATTTTCATTTGTTTCCACCAAGAGAATGCTGAATGGTGCAAATCAATATGTAAAGCATTTGTCATGCATTCACTCTTAATTTCCTCATAACATTGCACACAATACCTTGTCTAAGCATAAAAACATATAATGGGCATTTATCTTCAAATGCAACCCAAATGCTGTCAATTTTGAACTGTAAAATGGAATATTATAGCCTTCTCAGGGGAAAATTTTGTGGGTGTGATAACTGAATAACTGACACCTCAAGAACCTGTATCAGTGAAGTCTGCTGATTAAGAAATCTGGAAGAATTCAGAGGTGAAATGAAGATCGAGTTCCTCAAGTCAGCCTCTTGATAGGATTTGTTGAAGGAATAGGTACAGGCACAGGGTTTTTCAGTATGTGTCTTTGTCCTTAGGCGGCTGAGTTGCCCAAGCAATTATGAAAAGAATGACCATGGCAAGTAAATTTACTACACAGCACGGTGTAAATAAAGGAAATGTGAGCCTCAATAGAATGTGTGTGAGATGACTTAGCAGAGTATTTAGAAATGTTTGGAGTGAGGCTTACCATATTGATATGGATATGAGGTCATTTGTCTTTTTTATTTTAAAAAGAATAAAAGATATATGGAGGTGGTCAGGTATTTTATGTATTTACTGTTTGTCTACTCTGTTTTATTTTCTTTACTGGTTTTCAGATTGTTCTACGACATTATTATAAAATCTAGCAGTGCCCCAGAAAAGCTACATGTCTAATGATTAGAAAAGAAGTCTTATTAGGAATAAGAAACGAAAAGAAGAGTATTTAGTTTGGAGGTTTTTAAGAGTTGAAAAGGTGTTAGGAATGGGCTTAGATTAGAATTCTTAGAGAAGAAGATTTTATAGGCATATGAGGAAGAAATCTCTAGTAGGTATAACTGTCCAACAACAGAATCAGCAACTTGGTTAAACAATGAGCTCTGTCACCAGAAGTGTTCCAGCCTGAAAGAACATCTTTCAGTGATACACAGAAAGACTGTGTTACAGCATACTTGTGGATCCTTACAAATCACAGATTCTAAAATAAACAATATTTTTTGGTCATAATTTACTTAATTCTTTATGGGACGCAGAAACACTTTGATATTTTACAAAATACAGTTTAAGAAATACAATCCAATGTGAGCTATTCATCTGAATTATAGGCTCCTAATGTTGAATGAAAGACTGCTAAGCTGGGAAGTCAGGACACCAGGGTTCTGACACTGGCTTAGATAATGACTGTATTACCTGTATTTAACTTCTGATAGTCGGAAGATCTTGGCTATAAAATGTTGCATTATTCTTCATCAAGATATCCTTCAGGTTTAAATTTTACAATTTCCATGAATATGCAACTGTCAGCTTTCATATTCCTTATCTGAACATTTGCCTTAGTTTATTCTCTATTATATTCTTGGAACCAACTACTCAGTAAACCATGTGTATTAATGCCTGAGTTAAATTTCAGTTGATATATATTACATTTTAAAATTCATCCTTACTGTGATTTTTCAATCAAGTGAAAGACATGTATTATTCATCTGCATGTGTCTTCAAAAAGACTAATGATGTGTCTTGAAATATAGATTGGCCACATAAACCAATATTAATATGATTTTAAAATTATGGCTATTTAATACTTGTGGAATTTGTCAGCCTACACATAGTTTCTACACATGCAAATTTAATATCGAAGGAGACATTTATATCCATACACAAACAAGTACGTGTAGAAACAAAAATAAGAAAATGGATGTTAATTACTGACTCCCTAATTTTGAATAAGATCTATTGCTTCAGGCTAAAAGAAGATTTTTCCAGTTAAAGTTAAAATGTAGTGTCCACAGTTATTAAAGAACAACTAACACAATTATATGCATCTTCAACACTGCTTTATTGGGTGACATTCCTTTGAAGTTAAAACCAATTATCTGATTTCATCAGAATTAGAAATACTCAACATTCATCAAATCTAGTTATGGCCTTGTATTTAAAACTTAATGTAGGACTTTTAAAAATCTTTGCCATAGTTTCTAAGCTAAAATTGTGTGAAAAACACCAATCAAAGAATCTAATTCTTAAGAAACTTGAAAGTTTGTAGATTATATTTAATTATAAAGGTCCCAGAAACTATTTATACAATCCTCAACCCTAGAATTCAGATTATAAATTATCAGAGATTCTTCTTTTAGAAAAAATAGCTCTCAACCTTGAGTTCCTACACAGTATATCTTGGACTGTGCTTCCACCTCTCCTCAATGTTCAGTGATTTAGTAAGAAAATAGAAGACAATCTAACTATAATATTATGTATCTGTGAATATTCTTACTCAATAATAATCAATAGACTATTAATTCAAGTGAATGCAGAAAAAAATCAGTGTCATTGTATTTTTACAGTAACATTGTGAGAAGCAAACAGTAAGGTAAATGCATTGAGAATTTTTGATACTTATTTTAGTGCACGTGACTACGACGGGTTTTCTTGGCAAAATACTGGTATAAACTAGACTTTAGCCAATCCTGCTATTGTGCTTGTTGAAGAGGTTACTTTTCTCTGTGTGTACAAACTGATTGCTGGCTGCTTTACTCAAAAACATAACTGAAGCTAGGTGCGATGGCACATGCCTGTAGTTCCAGCTACTCAGGAGACTGAGGCAGGAGAACTGATTGAGCCTAAGACATCCAGGCTGTAATGTGCTATGATTGGGCCTGTGAATACTCATTGCACTGCAGTATGGGCAACATAGCAAGACTCTGTCTCTGGAGAAAACACACACACACACACACACACACACACACATCTGGGAGTGGAGTGGATCTCAGTGTTCCTCTCTGGGCTTGGAAGCTTTAGACGAGTGTTTCTTAGAGGAAATGGTTATGAGCAAATTGGCTTGGGGACAAAACCCTAAAGTCAAACAACTTGACCTAGAAAAATCTCCCTCTACTACTAAATAGTGGTGTAACATGGGTACTATTTATGTGTTCACAATAAGCAGGGCCTCTTAAATTCTCAAATTTTGGATCAGCAAAATAATAAAAAATAAAATAACTAAACAAAAATACAACAACTCTAAAATAGTAAAATAACTATTGAAATAATGGTAGTTAAAACCTGTATGGCAGGGTTGTTGAAAGATACAGATGGTGAAAAATTTGCAAAAACACTCAATACAGTGTCTTCTATAGAATAAGTATACAATAAATGCCATATAAATCTCTTGCTTATAGTAAGTAAGTTGAGAAGATGTTACTAAAAAATTAAGATATTCCTCAATTCACTTTTTTTGGAAATTAAACATTTACATTTAGATTGTTAACTGATCATCTACTGATTATTTTTCCTAGAATCCTATAGCTTTGAGTTCATGTTTAACCTAACAAAATTCAGTTGACTTTTACCAGTTGTAGGAATAATCAATCTAAGTTCTAATAAACATTTCCCAGTCACTAATGATGCAAATTATTACCCTAAACCACATATTCAGTTTCTTCAGACACATGGAATTTGCCTCACCCTCAGATGATGCATTTTGGAAGCAAAAACCATTTTTATTTTAAAAGTATATTTATAATGTCAACTTCATTAAAAATTTTGCATTAATATGGTATATATGTTAAATGAACCAATTTTGATACATTAAAGAATAAATATGTAGAAGTATATTTACAGATATATACATACCAATTCACATGTTGGAAATTTAGTTTCAGGTGCCTGAATTACTCTTCTAATCCTTTATAATGGTGATGGCACTTAGTAGGACAGAAATTATTATGGAAATTATAATATACATAGCAATGCATAATCAATGCCATTGCATTAAGGCAGGCTTTACAGTGTCTATAGTGTCTTGTAAATAAGTCATATGTTTTAGTGCTCTAAGTTTATCACAATAGTCTTTTCAAAAACCAAATTTATTCTTATCCTAAATAATTATTTGTAGTAATGCCAGTCCTGTTCCAGTGCCAGAAAGGAAACAATTGACATTTTTCCCTCTCTTTTTTTTCTTTAGCCTGATTAATTGCTGTACAACTTTAGGATAAAGATTTACTTTGGCCCTGGTTTACTGGAGTGGTTTACTATATGCATGGGGAATACTAAAATTTAATATATGTCTATAAATAATTTTCATGAAAAAGGAAAAGCAACAGCCATGGAGACATTTGTTAACCAGAGTATGGGCAAAAATGTCCTAAAGAATTAAGGAATAAAATGTGCTTCTAGATGTGTAATGAAATCATTCTAGAAATCAAAATATTAACTCCACTTTATGTTTCATTCTGAGAAGATCATTTCTACAATTTATTATTTATTGGCTAAAATTATATTGCAGTTCTTGAGGTATACAATTGATAATATAATGTCATCAGAAGATGAACTTAGAATATATTATTTCTAGTAACAACCACCAATTTAATATACTAGGCACTAAAGCTAAGATGATAATGGGCATTTCTGAGCTATGATTTCCTTTTTTCAGGGTTTAATAAGACAAAGAAAAGTTATCAGATCTATAATTGGCCCTTCACTTTTTGCTTGACTGTCTCAAATAAATTGCCTTTAGGTCTAAGGAGTTTAAAAGTTCCCCAAGGCTTTGAACTTGGCATTAATTCCTTGGAACCTTGAGGTAATGTTGCTATATTTAGAGGTATTCTCAAAGTTTCAGAATATTATAGACATGACTAAAAAAGGGTAGGCTACAGTTCATGGTAGTGCCAGATAGGTGATAGATAGATAGATGATTGATAGATAGATAGATAGATAGATAGATAGATAGATAGATAGATAGATAGATATAGTGGTAGAGAAAACATAAAATTTACTATTTTGACCATTTCTAAGTGAACAATTCAGTGGCACTAAACACATTCACATTGTTGTGCAACCATCACCACTATCGATTTCTAGAATTCTTTACTATCTGAAACTGAAACTCTGCACTCATCAACCAATACTTTCCCATATCCTTCTTCACCTATCCTTTCATGACCACCATTCTATCTTCTGTCTCTATGAATTTGACCATTCTAGGTATTTCATATAAGTGGGATCATACAGTATTTGTCCTTTTGTGTCTTGCTTATGTCACTTAGTATAATCTTTCCAGGCTCATCAGTGTTGTAGCATCAGAATTTCATTTTAAGGCTAAATAATATCCCATTGTATGTATATAATGTTTTGTTTATTATTAGACATTTGGGTTGTTTCCACTTTTGGTAGTGTTTTCTTATCTTAATACATGTCAATGTTGCTTGCCTATCACAGCAGCTAGCACATTGTAGGCCCTCACTATCTTTTGAGTAAGTAAATAAATGTGATAAAAATGCAGACATCTTTAGCTTTTTTCAATTTTGTCCCTAATATTTATTAGTTCATAGAAAACAAATGCCTTTCAGAAGAAAGCATTTTTAGAAAAAAAAGAAAGAAAATACATCTACCACAAGTTCATTGTGGTATTTTATATTTCTGCACTATTTTACATCCTCTTGGCTCTATCTCCACCTCCGTTCACTCTTGTGGCTTCCAGTTTTGCACAGATTTCACCAGATTCACACAGGTACAAACTGACTGCCACTTACCACAGGCCAAGCAACCTACTTTTCCAGGGCTTCTCTGACATGGAAGTGCAAGACACCTGCAGAAACCCACTCAGCACTCACTCATGCACTACTTGAAATTGTGAGAGAATTAATGTTTATGATCCTGGGCTCATTACTGATCAATGGGTAATAGAAGCAAGTGGATCAATGTTTTGCTCTCTCATCTGCTGGGTAGAATATTGAACTGGCCATAATATTGAGGGAGAGAGTCTGTGATTCATTGGACTTAATGGTACAATGGTAGAATAAGAGGATCTGAGTGGTGCAAGTGAGAAACTTCCTGTTTATAGTTACTAAGACTCTCATTTTTTTGTAGCTTGGTATGCATTATAGATGGGAAATGAAGCACATTGTATTGTGCTCTACCATAACAACTTTCCAGAAATTAATATTGCATCAAAGTTTCAGAAGATGCAGGAGAGGTTGTCCGCATTATATTCCTGTTCAAGCAACTTGTATTTTCCCTGAATAAAGTAGAACAAAACTGCATGAGTCATGGAAGATGACAGCAAGCTACTATAAACTTAACCATACGTTGGCCCCAATTGCAGCTATTATGAATGAGTTGTATCGAAACTAGAATAAATCAACACAGCCTTTGACACTTGATATGCAGACACGAATCTAGCAAATATGTTTTTTCTCAATTCTCATTAGTAAGAAGCATCAAAAGATGTTTGCTTTGAATAGAGAATATACAGCAGTACACATTTACTGCCTCACCCCAGGGCCAAATTGACACTTCCGCCATTTGTCAAAATACAGTTGGCAGAGATCTTGATTGTCTTGACATTCCTCAGAACATGACCCTTGTCCACTATATGAATGACATTATACTAGTTGGATTTGGTGACTAGAAAGTGGCAAGTATGGGCGGGCGCGGTGGCTCAAGCCTGTAATCCCAGCACTTTGGGAGGCCGAGACGGGCGGATCACGAGGTCAGGAAATCGAGACCATCCTGGCTAATACGGTGAAACCCTGTCTCTACTTAAAATACAAAAAACTATCCTGGCGACGAGGCGGGCGCCTGTAGTCCCAGCTACTTGGGAGGCTGAGGCAGGAGAATGGCGTAAACCCGGGAGGTGGAGCTTGCAGTGAGCTGAGATCCGACCACTGCACTCCAGCCTGGGTGGCAGAGCAAGACTCCGTCTCAAAAAAAAAAAAAAAAAAAACAACAAAAAAAAAAGAAAGTGGCAAGTATTAGAGATACCCTAATAAGAAAGGTGGCACCCTTAACAGTTTGTATGGAAATCTTAGCTAGATCACCCAGTTAACTGGACATAATTTCGACTTCCACATTATTATAGGTGACAATATTGCTAAACTTTCTGCTGTGATAGAAAAAAAGTCCCCATTCCTCAAGTTTCCAATAACATCCTCCTCATTTATTTTAAGTCTTTACTGGCAGCCACTTTTAGGGCCATCAGGCTGCTTCAAGCAGCCTCTCAAAATACCTTTGGCTTTTACTAACACACTCATCATTGTCCTTCCAGCTGCTGGCCCCTGCGCACTTTCAATATGCCATTCCCATGTTTTAGATTTTGGGGTAGGGCAACATACCTATTCTAGGCACTATAATCGGTGTTAGTTATCTGTTGCTGCATAAAATACTACGTCAAAATTTAGCAGCTTATAACCAATAAACATTTATTATCCCATAGTTGCTTTGCATCAGAAATTCAGTAACAGCTTAGCCAGGTGGTTCTGACTCAGAGTCTATCATGAGTTTATGGCCAAAATATTGGCCAGACTTGCAGTCCTCTTAAGACTTAACTGGTGCCAAAGGATCTGCTTCCAAGAGGATCATGGGTCACTCACATGGTTGCTGGCAGGAGGTCTCAGTTCCTTTTCAAAACACGCTTGAGTATTTCCACAACATAATAGATGGCTTCCCCCAGAGTGAATGAACCAAGAGAGGGCAAGTCAGAAGCCACATATCCTTCATAATCTAGACTTGTAAGTTATACACAAATATTTTTGCAATATCTCAGTGGTTACACAGGTCATCTCCATGCAATATCAGAGAGCGCTATAAAAAGGCATGAACAGCAGAAAGCAGGGACCATTGAGATCATCTTGGAGACTGGCTACATACCACAGCCTCTCTGCATCCTGACAGCATCATACATGGCACTTGGAAATATTGCCACAGTCTATTTATTGGTTGAAGCAAGGTGCTCAGTCACTGAGATCATAGTGGCCCAGAAGATTTGATGTCAGGAGACATATTTCAGATAGATAAAATGGCTATGAGGAATCTCTGGCTACCCCTAATAGAAAAGTGGCAGCACAGACACTTCGGATTTGGGAGTAAGGCCATGCTTTTTGCAAAAGAGAATTACTCACATCTAGGGGAAGAAAAGAAAAGCATGATACACACACACACACACACACACACACACACACCACAAAATAGATCCTGACAAACTATTGGTTTGTCAAGATATTGCATGTTGGACACCAATTAACTTTTTGGCTGGAGTTGTCTATTCTAAGCTAGATATAATGAAGCCCACCAAATAAAATGTTGGGTAAGACATAGCTAAAATCCAGTGTACAACAGAAACAGAGCACTGGGGATCAGGCCCACACAGAACAAGAACAACAAAAAAGTAAATTACATAAACACATTGCCCAGACTCCCATGGTACCTACTTCTTTTACATAGAGGACCTTCCTTCAACTCATGGCTCATAAGGGATTTCTTAAAAACTTCAGGCTTGATAGGCTTAGCATGATATTTTGGCGCTACTTGTAAATGGGCAGCTGCAACACAGCAGCCCCACTTGTTATGGCTCTAAAGGATAACAGTGGAGGGGAATCCTCCCACAGCACAGAGCTGTGAGCTTATATTTAGTTTTTCACTCTTTACCAAAGGACAAGTAGCCTAAAATATAGACTTACATGGACTTCTAAGCAATGGCGAATGGCTTATCTAGTTGATTAGAAACACAGAAGTCTAGATAAATTGCATATGAGTGTTCAATGAAAGTGGATCCAAAGGGTAGATCTTTGTGGACTGTGTTAATGCCCATCCAGGAGCATCTACATTAGAGGCAGAACTGAGTATGTAAGTAGACAAGAAATTTTGACCTGTGGATATCAGCCAACTTCTTGCTTCAGATTGGCCACTGTATCAGGGATGGGTGCTATATATGAACCCAGTAGTTAGTATAGGCTTCTTCTCACCAAGGCTGATCAAACTACTACAATTGCTAAGGACCAACCTGTAAGAAGCAGCCAGCCAATTGATTATATCACACACTTCCTAACACAAATAGAACAGCAATTCATTCTTAGCAAAATTGACACTTACCCTAGATATGCATTTGTCTTCTATGGCCACAGTGACTTCACCAGCACCATAATCAGAAGACTTGCAGATGCCCGGTTTCTTGGTCTTATATTCTATGTATGAATAATACTGCTTCATTCAAAAGAATATATCTTATAGTAAATGGACATGACAAGCAGCAATGACAATGAAATCCACTGGACTTTCTATATACCTCATTACCCAAAAGCAGCTCTTCTAATTTGAGTAGTAGTATTGCCTATTAAAGGCTTAAGTTGAAAAATAACAGATTGCATGATTGGAGAAATGTCTTCCAGGATGAGCCAAGCCCATAAACAAAATATGGTGTTGTGTCATAAGAGTCAAGACATATGGGTTAAAACTCTCAGGCAAAGTAGGATTGGCCCTCTCTCCATTGTTCCCCTGAGTCACTTCAGGAATTTGTGCTGTCCATACCTAAAATCTTAAACTCACTGAATTGGAAGATGTAGTTCTAGAGGGAAAAACCTATACTTGCAGACATTGAACTGGCCATAATATTGAGGGAGATAGTCTGTGATTCATTTAATGGTACAACTGTAGAATAAGAGGATCTGAGTGGTACAAGGGAGAAACTATATCAGGAACTGCCTCTGTGCTACTTCAAGCAATTTTATGCAGTGAGGAACAGGAGTCAAAGAAGAAATGTTTAATTATTCTTTTCTCTGGACTGACAGTTCTGAGATGCATTTCATGAATCTCCTCAGAAGGTCCCACAAAGTCATAACCAGGCAACTATAGCAGTGGACAATTTTATTACATATGCTTATACTGGCTTTCCCTTGATCTCTCCTTCTCTTCCTCTTTTTTGCCTTAGCCCTGCTTCATGGAATCACTTCTAAAATGAACTACTTGCATATAAACCTTTGTCTCAAGTTCTACTTTTGGGGTAATCCAGGACAAGATAGCATGCTTTCAAATTTATTAAGATGTCACTTACTATTTTTATCAAAGTTCCCGGAGATAGAGAGAGTTGTGATAAGACTCATTTACTTCCAATACCTTGTTTATTTGACTCCCTTAGCATCAAGTCAGACTGTTGAATATGTATTCTCCAAAGGTAGCCCACTTTTGGACAACTGTAATGGAAGATCGGTAGCTTGATATGGGTAAAAAGTTTTGTGTATTTCACATTTTTGAGTAAAATGTTATGCAGTTCTTAGTGCTATTCTTTGACACCAATTTTAAGACAACCTATTTTAAACACTCACAAACATATGCATTACTAGATTTGCTAGTTGCTACCTTCAATCCATTCTCTAAAGCAGCCTCTGAAGACTTGTCATGTCTTCAAATCCATTAAGATTATATGTTCGTTATGATCTACAATTTCTATTCTTATTTCATAAATACTCTGCTGCCAATCACATTTATACTGAAATCCTATATAACTCTCAAGTTTACTTTCTGTTTTTTGGTTGTTGTAATTATTTGGGAAGTGGGGTAAGGAGGAAGTTTGTGTTGTTTTGTGGATTGGCAGTGCAACTGTTCAAGTAGATCTTTTTAAAATTTTAATAGATATTAAGGCTATTAGTATCACATTTTGTTATTTTGAAATCAAGATTCTAACAATATCAAATTTTTCTGAGTTTATGAGCTTGAAAGGAAAACATTGACTTAGCAATCTGTTAACTTGAAGAAGAATTTTCTCTAAGAAATTGTTTTTGCATCCCCTTATTTGCATGAGACTTTATTCAAAAAGTGGGAACTTTTCATTATGGCACCATAAACTCTAACTGAATTGCTCAAATACAGTTTATATAACTACTTTTTTGGGAGTGTTTAACTGCATCCAAGGAAACCACAGAACTATTTGAGTGGTTGATGGTTTTATATTTTCTTCCGATTTACAGAGATTGAACTACTGGACAGAATAACAAAATTAATCTTGTTTATTTTTTATATCTACTGCTTGATGCAAAGATCAAATGAGATCATATATGTGAAAACACACAGTACTATACAAATATGAAATAAAACATAGCAATAAAATATAATAATGTAATCTAGGGGTGTGGTATTTAATACACCTCTTATTGACATGTTTTGAGGCTGTTTGAAAGGTACCTTTAAATCATAGGTATGTGTGTTCCAGGTAAAATTGCCTAACTCTATAGAAAATAAAATAGTCAGAAGTTTGCCTTATAACAACCTTGAAATAAACTTCTGATGCATTTAACATACTTAAATAAAATAAATCTATAAAGAAGATTAAACTTTTAATGTATGTGTATTTATTAACCTCTGTATTATTAATCTCTGTATTTAAAATATAATTCAGCCTTAAAATCTTTCATTAAAATCAATGAAAGGAATATACTATTGTGTTAGTGAAAGTCTGCATATGAAAAACAGAAAATATTATACACAAAATAACACAAAACACCGATGGGAAATACATCTTAATGATCAGAGAAAATGTTAGTATCTCAAAGAGATTGGGAAAAGAAATCCATGAGAATGCTGGAAAATATAGAAACCAATGAAACAAATAATTTACAGGGAGGAAATTATTATGTTAAAATTCATATGTAATGAAGATTTAACTAAAACAACAGTGGATTTGGGCATATTCATCAAATTAACAAAAGAAAATATTGTAATAACCAATGCTGATCAAGGTGTAGTGATAGAATGTAGATTTGTACATGTTTCTTTGAAAAATCAATTGGGCAACATGTATTTTAAAACCTTAAAATTGTCAAATGCTTTGACTCAGGCTTTCACTTTAATGGAGTGTAACCTAAGGAAGTTGTCACTGATACATGAAGACTTTAAAATACTGTCACATGAAAATGTGAATCTTTTTGTGTAAAAGAAAGGGACTTCACAACTTTATCACAAACATTCCTCATAATATTGGTACATAGCTTACGGGTCAGGTAGGGTTATGAGATGATGGGAGCTAATGACAGGGTTCATATCGTATTTTTAAAATCAGGAAACCAGAACGCAAAGAGGTTAAATAATTTTAAAGGAATATTTAGTATAACAGATCCTAAAAAGAGATTATTGTGTTTAGCATTGTAAAATCAGCTATACTAGTCTCTGATTCCTCATTCATTTTCTCATCAGATTTAAACAGCCTGTTCTAATTTTGTATATGTAATTTGACATTCTTACATAATTTCTTATTAAAGTTTAATTACTTATTGAAGATGAAAGCTCAGCTTGACATCCACAGTGATCTCTCCTTATCCACCAAACTGATTTGTCATTTGAGAGTTATGTTTTAAATTAAAATTAAGTTAAAACTCAAGTTAAAGAAGCTACAAGCTCTCCTCTTATTTTTCCTTTGAAAGAAATTTAAATCTAGTTTAGATAAACACATTCAAAATTTATTTTTGTATATTCACAAATCTATACCAAGGGATCTACCAGGCAGAGCATATATTTATAATTAAATAAATTCAATTAGTATAATTTTGAATGGGACAGTATGCTAAGCATTCAGATACCAGTCTATGGGACTATTTTTAGATGGACATTTAAGACCACATGTTCGCTTCTACCTACGGCAATAAAATCCTTTGAAGTGACCAAACAAGTACAAAATAAGCAAAAATACGTTTCGATGCTGAAAACAGGGAAGGATATTATGAATTCTTCATAAGCTTTGATGTCTTTCTGGAAACCACAATACACAAAAGAATGAAGGTAAAGGAATTAAGACTATGATTTTAGTCAAAGGACGAACTTTCCAAGAAAATAAGCACACAGGATTTCTCCAGCAGGAGCTCAGACTTGGAGGACCAGCGATCTGCAAATATTAGAGGTTGAGGGAAATGTGCTCAAAATTGCTGGTGGAAGGTCAAACTGGCACATTTTGGTGGGCACTTTTGCAATACTACATGTATCAAAAGCTTGAAAGTGTGCAAAAGCCTTTCACCCAATTATCTGACTGATGTACAGCAATGGAGGTTCATTATAGCATTCTTTATAATATTGGAAATAATCAGGAAAGACCTAAACATCCACAGATAGAACATCAGTTAGAAAAATCATGGTAAATTGGTAGAACAAAACACTATGCAAACATAGTATAGATCTAAATGTGAAAATATGAAGAGCAAAGGAGATTAATGGTCTAGAAGTTTCAATCTGTGTGTGTGTGTGTGTGTGTGTATGTGGTGTATCTGTTGAAATGGAATTTTTTATAGCATACTGTGAAGTATAAATGCAAACTATAAAACAATTAATTGATAGCACAATCCTAAGTTTAGTTTTATATTTTAATTGGCTTTAGAAAGACAGCAAAGTATGAGGACTAGGATTAGTTATCTTTAGTTTATGGAATTTATAAGGAATTTTTCTTTCCTATTATTTAACAGTAATTTCTAATCTTTTACAGGGATTTGATTGGGTAAAACAAATAGAAATTTTGTTTTAGTTTTGTAAATTATAAATTTTAAAATAAGATGTTCTGTAGCATTCAAGAGACAGAATTCAGTATATTACTAAGCTGTTTATGTACTCCTTGATCTTAGTAAAGTAGGACATGCTGTTCCATAACCAAATCCAGGAGGGGAAAACACACTATCTCATTTGAAGGATGCAAACATATTTAGTCAAACCAGAAACTGGCTCATTTGAGAGTTTTATAGCAAACAAGAACAAAAAGTAGTTTGCATAATTTCTCATGCTCCTTTTATGGTGTTTATCTTTTATAAGGCTCTTTGGAACAGTTGCTGGCCACCTGTCAATAATGTGGCCTTTTATAGACTCAACCTTTTATTGTTCTCATGCCCTTGACATATAAAAAGCAGACTTAGAGAAGTCGGTGTTGAATATGGTGGGGAAATAGTAATTTTAAATTTAGATGGCTGTCTTTTGTAGACTGAAATAAAGAGACAGTTTTGAACAACATCAAGAGAATAGGGACATTATGAAATCCTCTTTAGCAGGAATAAAAATAAATTCATTATTTTATCAACATCTTGGTAAAGTTAGTGCAGAATTTTACTTAAAGCACTAGCCTAAGGAAAACTAAGCCAAGTAGCATTCATTTAAAGTTTTTATCACAATTTTGCATAATTTTACATTGATTCCAAGTGAAAATATTTGTATTGTGAGCCTATCAATTACACACAAGTTTTGGGCATATAAAACAGTTGCTTTAATTTCCTTTTAGTGGAATAAGACATCCAGTGTTTCTGGATTTACATAAAATCTGTCAAGCTAAGTGTTCTACACATATTTATTGACCCACATTGTAGAAGTGCTTTGTATGATACTGAGTAAACACCATCCTACAAATCTGTATGCAGGAATACATTTCCATTCACAGGGGGTATTATCCATAGCCTTAAATAGAAAGCTGCCTGTCCTTTATTTTGCTCAATTAGATTCCAAATTCCTTCTAAATAATCATGAACAGAACAATAAAAGAAGGAAGTTTTGAACCAATGATAATTCTTACTGTTCTTTTCAAAAACCAAACACCACTCCCCCAGATTTTCTACTACCACTACCTCCCACTCTTAGTAATGTAGGATGTAGAGCTGAATTTTAACATTTATGCAGAGACATTTGCTGCACACTGCCATATTGTAATTGGCAGAGGATTTCATGTTTTTCTTGATAGAGTTTGCATATTGTGTTTTCAAATTGTACTTTAAAACATTTGCACCCCCTTAAACATGGTATCTAATTGAGTTAACAATTCCAGTTGTCAAGAGGAGTTTTAGATGCAATCCCTTTTCTATTCAATGTGTCCTTTTTCTATTCAATTTGGTCCCTTTCAATGTGTACTTGTGTCAAGACTGCTTGGAGGGAAGAGGTAGACAGCCCTTCATCGTGTGTATTGTGGGGAAGATCTGATCTTTCAAGAGGCTGGTTAATTGGACACACATGTGATACTCAAGGTGCACTGAAAAGATAAGGGTAGTTAAAGCCTACAAGGGGGATGATGGGTTTTTTTATTTTTTAGGTTCAATCGTGATTATACTTCCACCTCTGTTTTCACTGGTGCCTTCGTGCATTTTATTGTTTTCCTTTAGCCTCAGTAGGTATTTTTATATATCTCTATGAAGTTTTCTCAGGATATGTTATCTGCTGGTTCTCAATGTAAATATATGTGGAATGAAATAAATCCCACAGTGTTATCTGTGAGTAGCTGATTAATAAAAATCTGTGATAATATTATTGAAATGGGAATTGGAATATATTTATATTTATAACATATGTTTTTCTTAGTTATCTAAGCAAACTTTAGAAATTCTTGTGCCTTATCTATATATAATAATATTGTTGAATTCAATCTCTTTATTCCTGCTGGCATTGACATCAAAAATATAATGCCTTGGATATTAAGATCTATAAATTAACTTCTCTCTAAACAAAATTATTGAGGCAATTTATCCAAAAGTAAGCCACGGAAATTAAAAGACATGTTCAAATCATGGAATGTAATAGGTTATTCCATTAAATTAGCAGAAGTGCAAAGCTTTTACAAATATAATTAGCTAATTAAGCATATGTAAAAGGTATACACACACATAGGTGATGTTCCTGGTATTCTATGAGGAACATCAAAGTAAGAACTATCTTATATAATGAATTCTGAATTTGAAACAACACTTGTGAATATTTCTATATGTCAAATGGTAATTTTTAAAGTAAGTGATCAAAAAACTATTTTCATTGACTAAGCAGCCTCTGTAGTGGGATCAACATTGTGAAAAATCAATAAAGAACTAGGTGATTAGAAATGTTCTTGGTTGAGAAAATTTAGTTTCTCAAAACTAAAGAATGAAAATATACTTCTCAACCCCTTTTGGGAGTGCATTTTATTTTGTAAAGTGGGAAAGGAACATTTGATTCACAATGTTATAAATAAGATGCTAGTATTATTAAACTTTTATATGGACTGTTTTATTTCTTAAGGCATTTGTACATCTTGAGTAGAAACATAATATTATATTTTTATATGTAGCTGAAAATCATTGCAGAAATATGTGCTTTTAACTAGCTCTGAAGACAAGAAAATATTCTAGTAAGACATACTGTCGTTGACACCCGTGATCATCTGAAATCTGCCTCCAAGACAATGCTAATTTCAGAAAAACATTGTGCATATTTAGTTATCCAAAATATATGTAATATTACTACAACAGGTAACATGGAAAAATTAGAGGTTCTCAAGATTACACTGTGATTCTGATTGTAATTAAATATAGATCTGTATTTTTAAGTTATGTCACTAGTATCTTCTCGTGTTTTCAATAATTAGATTAAAATAAAAAATCTCAAATTAATCCATAATATATTGGAATGGCTTAAAGGAAAAGCACATTTTGTCTTTATCCACAATTAATTGTCCAAATGGCATCTGTTGAATCATAAATTGATTGGAATTATTTTATTGATTTGGTTTCTGATTTTATTCATTCATTCAATAAATATTATTGAACTTGTTCTGTGTGTACTGTCTGCAGCTGTTGCAGATGACAGGCAAGGGCCTGTCCTCATGGGGCTATAGAGTGAGTCTAATGTGATAAACAGATATTAAATATTTGATAAAAATTACTGATTCTACTAACCAAAAGTGTGACTAACATTTAAACATTATGTGAGAAACATACATGGTGCTCTGGAATGTGTGTGAAAAGGGAGCTCTCCATAATTTGATGTCAGTAAATGATGAATCATTTTCAAAGCAACCATCACTTTAAGCCAAGATTTTTTGCTAAAATTTGGTTTGTAAGAGTTTAATATTTTCACTAGTCCTTATCTTGTTTAAGGTAATTTTCATACTTAAGAGTTGACTAGTGTAGCATAGTTCTGTTTCATAGTTGTTTTAGGGAAAAAAAGTTATTTTCAGTATGTATGTTTTCCTTAGCAATAACATATAGACTTGAAGTCAATTCACATTTTGTATACTCAGATTTCTGTAATAAAACATTAATTTACATTAATTAATACATCACATTTTATTTTATTTTATTTTATTTTATTTTATTTTATTTTATTTTATTTATTTTTGAGATGGAGTCTCTCTCTGTTGCCCAGGCTGGAGTGCAGTGGCGCAATCTCGACTCACTGCAACCTCTGCCTCCCGGGTCCACGCCATTCTCCTGCCTCAGCCTCCGAGTAGCTGGGACTACAGGCGCCCCCCACCACTCCTGGCTAATATTTTGTATTTTTAGTAGAGATGAGGTTTCACCATGTTAGCCAGGATGGTCTCGATCTCCTGACCTCATGATCCGCCTGCCTCGGCCTCCCAAAGTGCTGGGATTACAGGCGTGAGCCACTGCGCCCGGCCCAATCACATCTATTAGTAATAGTGCTGCCTACCTAAAAATGTATAGTTATGTTTTTTAAGTGACACCCTTATAAGTCTGCTATAAAAAATCATTTGTTTACACTTTGAAGATAAAGGACTAGTAGCCTCAATCTGATTAGTCAGTCTAATTTGATAATTAATTTTTAAAATTGGAAAAAATAATACATCAGGAAGTTCAACTAAATTACATCTGGGATTTAGAGTCTGAGTTAGTATAAGACACTTATATTTTTAAATTCAGACTTAATGGCATATAGCTTACTCCTAATTTGAGAGTCTGATATAACTATGTCTTTATATGTTGTGTTCAGATGTTAAATAAGGACCACTGTTTTGTTCAAGCACAGTGGGGGTGGGGAATAAATGCCAAGGGTGTGTGGAATTAATTAGAAAATTTTATACATATTACTAGGTTCTCATTTTGAGAAGTATCCTAGATTCTGTGGTTCCCAAAGTGAGTATTTAGAAAATCTTTAAGAAAATATCACCAGATTTGTAAACATATATTTTTCTTTGGCAAATTAAAAATAAGATTAAAATATTATTAGGTGGATTGCATTTGGACAGATGCAACAAACCCACTGGCTTTCTAAGTCCATAAAGTTTCATATTAATACTTCAAGGAGACTGTTTCCCAGTCTCCTTGAGTATTTTATATCCCTTATAAGAATGTTACATCCCTAATAAGCATTTACATCCCTTATAATTTCTTACATGCAAACTTCATAAAGGAATGATATGGGTATGCCAACTATCCAATATTTACTTTCATGCAATAATGATTAGTTAGCACAAAATTTATAGCAAGTCTCTATTCTATTTACAACATCATAATGCCATTTGTAAGGAAATTTTCCGCAAACTTTAAACATCTTTCTCATTAGGCAAAATTAAATATTTAGATTAAATATGATTAGCACATTCTTTATATTTCTTTATTTGTATACTACCAATTGGTATGTACAGAAGAAACTAACTGAGGCTAAAGATTTAAAGAGAAATCATACAACTAAAAGTTAGAACTGGAACCTAAAGTCCAGATTGGTTTTGTTATTCATTAAATATTTGAATTCAGCAAATCACTTTTCCTTCTTGTTTCCTGTTTTTCTCATCCATAGAGCGAATCCATTGACCTACGTTAGCAGGTTTCACATTTCCACAGTAGAAACCTCTTGCAGACATAATCTTATGCCTAATCCCCATGTGAATAAAACTGATAATACAAATAGAGTTTTTCTTATAAAAGCATCAATCAGGGAGGATGGCAGCAGTGTAAGAGTACGAGGGGCACTAGAGCCCACCCCACATGTTGGCCCTCACCTTCCCACACAACAGATGGAAAATGGCTTTAAGGCACATCAAACAATTTCTCAAATTCATGGAATACTTTTTGAAAATCATGTAATTATATGATCTTTAAGTTTCTTTATAATTCATATGATCTTTAAGATTCTTATAATTCCAAAATTTCACAATTCTCAATTTCATAAATTGGGATCTGTCTGTTAAAGCACTGAAAATCATATCATCTACCTTAGAAAAAAATAATATATGCAAATATAAGGTTTAAATCTATTCTTAGAAGGATTTCACAGAAAAAAAAAACTCACATTTCATATTAAAGCCACTGATTTAAGTATCACATAAAACAGCTCTGTAATACCAAATATTTCATTTTAAGAAATGAATGAATAAATAAGACCCCAAATAACCTCTCAATGATTAGAAAATTGCAAAAATCTTTTAGTTAAATTTAAATTCCCTCACCCAGCTCTATACTTCACTTGGGAAATGGGGGGAAAAAAGTTCGTAAATTTAAAGGCAGAATGTGTGTAAATGAAGATGTTTGCTTCCCAGCTTTGGTAGCCAGAGAGTGAACACTTTAGGCTCTATTGACACACATAATATACAACTATTAGACCCTTGCAGTCATAGGCTATGAAAATAAAAAATGATGAAGAAGAGAGCAAGTTCCACAAAGTACTTAATTGTCCAGGAAGAGAAATGCCTGCAGGAGAAGTTCTTCACAAGGGGCCATTTTCTTTGCCAGTTACTGAAATGGATTTGATGATTGTGAGGCAGGAGTAATGAGTTTTCACTGAGACTAATTTCTGATGTCCTTTATCAGCAAGGATTTCCAACTACATAAAACAAAGGAAATGAACAAAACCAAACTTTTAATAATCCCTAAAGAACTCAAAGTGAAATTGTCCCAGAAGTTGCCTTATATAGACTCTGTGACACAGTTCCCCTTTTGCAAAAATACTTAGTGTGGATCATTACTTTCCAACAATCCTGTCCAGAGACCTACTTTATAACACCTCAGGGAAGTTAATGTACTAGGTCTTGAAAGGTCTTTCTGGAATGTGCAATAACTTGTAGTTTTCTTCTAGTAGCCCTGCTAATTTTTGTGTTGCAATTTTTGTAGGTCCATGGGGCCGATGCATGGGAGATGAATGTGGTCCAGGAGGCATCCAAACGAGGGCTGTGTGGTGTGCTCATGTGGAGGGATGGACTACACTGCATACTAACTGTAAGCAGGCCGAGAGACCCAATAACCAGCAGAATTGTTTCAAAGTTTGCGACTGGCACAAAGAGTTGTACGACTGGAGACTGGGACCTTGGAATCAGTGTCAGCCTGTGATTTCAAAAAGCCTAGAGAAACCTCTTGAATGCATTAAGGGGGAAGAAGGTATTCAGGTGAGGGAGATAGTGTGCATCCAGAAAGACAAAGATATTCCTGCGGAGGATATCATCTGTGAGTACTTTGAGCCCAAGCCTCTCCTGGAGCAGGCTTGCCTCATTCCTTGCCAGCAAGATTGCATTGTGTCTGAGTTTTCTGCCTGGTCCGAATGCTCCAAGACCTGCGGCAGCGGGCTTCAGCACCGGACGCGTCATGTGGTGGCGCCCCCGCAGTTCGGAGGCTCTGGCTGTCCAAACCTGACGGAGTTCCAGGTGTGCCAATCCAGCCCATGCGAGGCCGAGGAGCTCATGTACAGCCTGCATGTGGGGCCCTGGAGCACCTGCTCAATGCCCCACTCCCGACAAGTAAGACAAGCAAGGAGACGCGGGAAGAATAAAGAACGGGAAAAGGACCGCAGCAAAGGAGTAAAGGATCCAGAAGCCCGCGAACTTATTAAGAAAAAGAGAAACAGAAACAGACAGAACAGACAGGAGAACAAATATTGGGACATCCAGATTGGATATCAGACCAGAGAGGTTATGTGTATTAACAAGACAGGAAAAGCTGCTGATTTAAGGTAACATTTTAATTACTGTTAACTACACGGGCCTGTCTGTCAAGATCATGAGTACCTAAGACATCCCCTACCGTCTAATAACTTCTGGATTACATAGGGGCACAACCTAGGATGAGCTACCCCCAAATTTAAGGCTTCTGAGCTTGTGGGGGTTTCTCAGTGTTGTTTATATTGTGCCCACGTTTAGGCCCTGTATTACTGGAGTTATTTTGATTTTCCTTTCAAAGTCTGAAGCATGAGCGATTCTTCTTGAAAAGATACTGCTTCTTCTCTATGTGTAGACATTGTCATTTCCCTATAATAGAAAACAAAATTGCTTAGAGGCTGAAGTATTGGGATTTTAAATTCAGATACTTATTTTAGTGAGTTAATAGAAAAAGGCATACTTGTAAACTCTCCAAGTTTAGAGCATTTTCAGAATTACCCTATAAACAAAATCTGCTCTAAACAACAACCCAGGGAGCTATACCTAAGAATAATTCTCTTGCACATTGTGTATAATGGAATAACTCCCTCCAGAGAAGGAAACAGCAACCAGCCGAAAATAAGGTAAGTAGAGGGTATTGAATCATGAGTAGCCTCATTCAGGAAACACGTAACTAATTAGCTTCATTTTCTAGACAGAAATTATTTGACAAATTGTCTTTGGGTACATAATGACTATGTTATGAAAAAACTGTCTCATGTATGATTTACTTGTTGTGGAAATAATTTTCATTGAGGATTATCTGAAAGACGTGATGTTCTCTGGGTATTTTAAATTTTGCTCTTGGATAAACCAGACCATCTGGGAGTGGCTTATCTGGATATTTGCATAATTGCTTTTTCAGAAATATTTATGCAGTTATGATTTGGATTAAACTGAAAAAACAATAGTAACATCAGTAAGAATTGTATATCAGATTTATTGTAGAAATGGTATTGAAAGCGTCATCAACTCTATCACACAGTCTATTCTCCTGATTAAAAACATGTAAGATAAATTTCCCTGAAGTTTCGACCTCTGTGCTTCTGGTGAACAGCTGGGTTGTTTTTCTATGGCCTCTGGAAATCTTGTAACAGACCACATTTGCATGTTAACTTCTTCTGTTAAGAACCTAAATAGGACTGTGTGGCATGCATGTTGTTTATTAACATATCTTTAGCTTTATTTAGCTTTATTTTTTTCCTCACCCAATTATTTGTTTTTTCAATCTATTCTTGTCTGTTGATTTTGCTATGTATAGATTTTGAAATCTGGTTTAAAGTGTTTTTGGGAAAGGATATAGTTTAATTAGATAAACAAAAATCGGTCTGTCTAAGACAATAACTTTCTCTCATCATAGAGTTCTGGTTACTGCTTTTTGAAATTTTTGCTACTCTCTCCCCTCTTTGTATTGATAGAATTATGTTTTATTTCTCCATTCTAGTTCTGCTCCTGTGGCCTTGAATGAAGGCTGTTTGTTCTGCCTTCATTCTCCAGGTTTCCTACAACTCCTTAAGTGTCTCTCTGTGTGTGTGTGTGTGTGTGTGTGTGTGTGTGTGTGTGTGTGTACCTCTGATTCTGTATCATGTATATTTTCAACTCAATTCCTATTTTGTTCTTTTCTGACTATCCTTATTCTGGTGATTTACTTTTCTCTTTTCCTGAAGTATATTACAGTTATATTAGTTACTTGGCTTATATCAAATAATTGAATGAGTCTCCAAGGCAAGTTGAGTTGTTTCCTGCTGTCACTGAGTTAGCATGCTGTAGACATTTAATTTAACGTTGACTACTCAATTAAAAGTGTAATTAGGATAGTAGCTACCATTGCATAGAGCCTAATATTCTCATCCAGTTGTTTGAATTAAACAAGCACACTTAAAAATGCAGAGCTTATTTGTCAGGAACTTGTATCCCATTAGAAATACCATATATAACTTCCAATAAATTGATAGTTGCATATATGTTCTGACTTACTACAGTATAGGTTAAACTTTATGTTAAATAAATTGGTTGTGAATATTTCCATTATATATGAATTATCATGTATAATCAAGAAAGTCCTAGTCAAGACGAGACAAAAATCAGGTATTTTGACCTATGTTTTGCTCAGATAGTATACTATGGTATCAGTAAAGCCAATAAACTGAAGAGTGAATCAGTGACATCACTGAAGTACAGGGCCACAAATCAAGAACTTAGTGATCAAATTTAAAATGTTTTAGCTTCTATCAAATCCAGAAACAATCTTATCATGGAGAACAAAAATAATTTAATATGGCTAAAAATTATGTTATAGTAACTGCCTAAGTTTAACTAAATAAAACCAAGAATCTGGGGAAGCAGATCATAGACAAAAATAATTTTAGAATTACTGCTAAAATGTTTAAGTTAACAATGATGGATCTGCCCTCCTTTCTGCTTTCCAGTAGACCAAAATCAATAAGAATGAAAAACACAAATGAAACTCTATTCTTTTATGACAGCCAGGAAACAGTCACAGTCCCAAACCACAATTGATACAGAAATTTGGCTAATGTGGTAAAATTAGACATGACTTAGGGAGGACACTTAGAAAGGCATTATGTGTTACCAGCTTTCATGAACACTCAAAATCTCTTAAGAGTAGCCAGAGCTTTCTGAGGGGACAAGCCAATGACACTTCCTTAATATGACATGGTCTGTGTCAGTGAAAAGGGCTGCTGAACCATATTTGAGTTCTGCTTAAAATCAGAATAGCATAATAGGCAGGAAGCCCACTATGCTATTATTGCCAACAAAAGACTATCAGTTTGACAGACTGAGGGATTAAAGTTTTGACAACTAGTGGAAGAGAATTCTAAATCACTACACATACACTAGGACACAGGAAGCCTCCCTGTAAACCAGTGACTTCCAGCCAGGCTGGGTGAAATCTTACAGGACCAAGAGTTGGTATGAAAGTATACCAAGTGTTTCTCCAAGAAACCAAAGGTGTTAAATGAAATACGGTTTTCTGAATCCAAAACAGAAAGAATTTCGGTATTCAAAAGAGAGACAAGAAAACAGAATGAGTTTACGAGTGATCTGTTGGAGCTAGAAAAAAAAATGGAGGAGAATTATAAAATAAGAACAGAAATGCAATTCACATTAAAAGCAATAAAAAATGAAAAAAATATTTGGTGGTAGAAAGAGTCAGTGACATAGAGAACAGTTTGAGAACATCAAATAAACTAATTTTTAAAAGAGATAATGGATATGCAAACGAAGGACATTACTATATAAAATGCTGATGTTCCTGAAGATAGAAACAGAAAAATTAAAACAGAAAACACAACAAAATACAAAGATAAGGCTTTCCTGAAATTAAAAGAAGACCTTGATTCACACATTGAAATTGTACAAGACTAATATTCTGCAAGAAGAAGTTGAAATAATGACCTAATGGGAGAACTAATATAGATCAAGTTTTATGGAGAGAGATAGGCAAAGAGACATCAGACTGAAAGCTGGGAAGGTGTTCAATTGTGAAACATTAGAAGCATTTTCTCTAAAGTAAAAAATAAGACAGGACAGCACATTATCTCCACTCTTAGTTAGCATTGATCTGTAAGTATCAGTCAATGTACCTGAAAGGAGAAGGAAATGAAAATTGGAAAGCAAGTGGCAAAAATAAGACCTTTTCCCTCAGATGTTCTGATAATTCTGAAATACTCCACCTAATCAACTGAAAATATATTATAAACAATAAAAAATCGATAAGGTTGATGTACACAAAGATAATATCCAAAAATCAATATATTCCCTAGATGCTTAAAAAATTAAGTATTATAATGGGGAAAAAGACTGAAATATCTCATTTGCAAAAGGAAAACTTAAATCTGTAAATAAGCTTAACTATAAAAGTTCTGCACTTAACACTGAACTTGGAAAAATAGAAAAGGATGTAGTTGTGCTTGTCTAGAATATTTAGTAAAGATACCAACTGTCTATGCATTGTTACTGTGAAATTTACAAGGGGAAAATAGACATACAAGACAGACCAGGAAAATACTGAAAAATAGAGAGGAAAGGCTAACTTAACAAAATAATTAAGTGCATTATAATCTATGGTAATAACGATAACAAGTAATATAATAAATTATATTTATACAAACAGATTAGGTACAGCCACTCTTATCATGTATAGAAAATTTTATATCAATGTAAGGAACGGATTACCAATTAAGTTCCCGGATCCCAGCCAAGGGCAAACCCTCCAAGCAGGCCTTTCTAAGGATAGAAGTCTCAGCCTGCTGTACTAACTCTTATGAGTGTTAAATAAAATTTATAGGAGGCCATTGGTCAGGATTGAGCCTCCTCCTCCTGCACCAGGCCCAACAGACCAAACAAAAATGGTGTTGATTATGCAAAAGTTCCAGTCACCAAGCTGAAAATAAGTTATTTATCTACCTTCTGAGAAATCAGTAGAGAGAGAGAGAGAGATAATAGCCAAATCCCCACACAGGCCAATCCTAACAGACATGATAAGGATTTCTGTTTTATTTTGTTTCTGTTTTTGATTTTTTTTTCTGCTGTAACCTTTACAGAAAAGTAACTTTGAAATGACCAAACCACATTTTGTTTTCTGTTTTGCTTTCCTCAGCCCTTTACTATCTATAAAATCAACCTCCTCTGCTCAGCTCATGGGAATATTTATTCCAACTTGTGGAATGAAGTGTTGCCAATTCTAAAATTGCAGATAAAACCTATTAATATATTTAAATTTATTATATATTTTTTCTTTTGACATAGAGAGAATCATGCAGTTAATACCATATAAGGTATGTGATTTGGAATTAAACATGAGGAAGTAATGGCAATTTTACTCTAGTCTCCTGCCTTGAAATCAACCAGTAACACCAATCAAGGAAATAATCTATAGTTAAAACAAAAAAAAAAGAAAATGGAAAACTGAAAAAAGGAAGTGTCCATATGATAAATCTGTGCCTCAAAGACAGAGGAAGCTAGAACCTGAAGCATGAAAGAGACTCCTCTAAGGAACCCGGTGGCATATCCAAGTCTCTTTTTATTGGATTATCCCAATCTGGTGGGGGAAAGGGCAAGACACAGGGAATCTGGGGAAGGTCCCTTAAGAGCCAGTTCTCCACCCTAGAATCGCAGAAGTGTAGCTGTTGGAGAAATTAAGCAGAAATGTTATTTTCTGGTCTTCTGACTGAGGTAAGCTGTCAAAGGTGGAATGGAGGAGGAGCAGGGAGAAGAGGCAGCCATCTCCAGACTGCAACAAGCATAGCCTGTGATTGCCATTGCATCCTCACCTCTGGAATGCTTTACCTGACCCAGCTCACCTTCTCCTCAAATGAAGAACCAAATCTGCGTATTGAAGAGCAAGGAACAAGGATGGAATCTGCTCTGAGTAATACCAGAAACATTTAATGGATGTAGTGCCTACTTTTGAAAATATCTTCCATTTGAACCTATCTTGTTTCGTCGAATTGTCTGACAGGGGCAATTAATGGTAATTATAATTCCAGGAGAAGCATTTCCGAAAAGTACGGGAAATTCAGCCCAGTGAATTCCTGAGGGAATAAGACAGATTTAGGATTTAAAACAGATTTCTGTTAGCTAAGCCAAGAAAAGTAGAACTATCCAGCTTCTAGATAATTCCATAAAGCAGATACTTCAGGCACAAATACATAGGATAAACATAACAGTAAAACATGAAGGGGTGAATAATCTAATACTTCCAGAAATACTAACACCTTGGAGTATTTTGTCTCATTTCTTTTACCAAATTCATTTTCATTTTAAGTCTCTGTACGAATTCAGCCTTAGCATTTCAGATAGTAATGAGTAATAATTGCTTAAAGTACATTTCTGATTTTTGTTTCCTAAGCCCAGACTTTCTGGCATCCCCTCTCATCTTCAAATTTAAAACTGTTGAGCAGAAAAGTGTAATTTTTCTCAACACAGCTTATCTCTTTATTCCTGGTTCTTATTTTACCTTAGAATACTAGTTGTTAATTACTCCAACCTTCTGTTTTAGGATTGCTTTCCAGAATGGTGATATCAAACTTGAATATAAAGCACTTGCTTTATAACAGTTGCGAAGCTGGCTGAAGCAACAAGAATGGAATTTAAGTAATGGATAATTAGGATAAATAAATAATAAATAAGAATAGTAAACCTATGCACTCATGGCTACAGAGTATTGAACAAGTCATTTACACTTTCTGGAACCCAGCTTTCTCTTCTGTAAACCATATGTGTTCTGGGATAGGTGGTATTGAGGGAGAGAGGGAGGGAGCCTAAAAATAAATATATAAATGTAAAATAAATAATAAATATTATTAAAATAAATAAAGTTGTGATTCTAATGAACCCCAAACAAAAACCATACCTAAAATTGTGGACATAAAATCCTATATATCTTTCTTGGCAGAGAGTTAATTAATTTTCAACATGGCCTACAAATCAGTTCATACTGAAACATCAGGGTGAATTTCTATGGAGTGCCTGTAGAATAAGGCAGCTCTCCGCAGTCTTGGGAGTAACTACAAAGTTATCACTCAGTTGATGAGCTGTATGGTTCCTAAGGGCCCATCCCCATGCTACGACTTTGTGAATCAGTAAAATTGCAAATCTAATCCTAACTTTATGAAAGAAAAAGGAGAAAATTGCCCACTATTTAAAGTAACACTCCTTTTAAGTTGTTCAGAATCCATTTATAAAATTACTATTTCTAAATAGCAGGCTTTTAGATCTTCAAACTTTCTGTTATATCCAAAGTGTCAAGTTGCCCGCCAGATACTCATCATCACGTCTCGCAAGCCTCCCTCAGCTGCCTGTTGGCCACACCCGACTAAACAGGGTCAGTATGCCCATATTCTTTGGTAGACAGTAGATGGCTAAAAAGAACATTTTAGTTTTCTCAAAATGTTGAGCTGACCAGGCAGTATATTATGTTTGACCTTAGAGGTTCACTATCATCCCTTCCCCATCCTGCTCGTGTGTCCGGATGCTGACCTCTGAGCAGTGTATTCATAGGCTTCTGAGCCTCCTTTATCATTGGATTCTACCAATGTGAGAAAGCAGCAGTATATCAGATGGTGGGAAGAGAGACTATTTCTGTCTGTTCCTTGCTGAATTCCTCTAGCAAAGCCTCCTGCCCCTATCCAGCAGTCCTCTCCCCAGCTCTAGGTCAACCTCGAATTCTAGTAAAATCCTTTCCGTTGATTCCTTTATTGCCATAGGGTGCTAATCTTCCTATAGTTAATAGCTGCAAGATGCTGTACCATTCCTCGATGCCTAAAATTTTGTTAATAATCCTTTTATGAAACTTTTCTGAATTAACCCATGTGAGTTTACATTCTGTTTTCTGCTGGCCCTGACTGATAAATAATAGCTATGTTAGAGTACAGTGTCAGAACCAGAGAACTGCTTCTATGTCATTGTTAGTTTACTCATCAACTAATTAATTTACTATGCATTTATTTACTTATTTACCTTTTCATTCAACAAAACTAAAGGCATCAAGACATTCTGGGCACTATCATGCAGACAAAAAGACAAAAGAAAAATCATAATCTCAAGGATTTATATTATATTATAGAAATAGTGTCACAAAAGAAACAATAAAATATTAGAGATGCTATGTTTTGTCTAGAGAGAGAGAGAAAGTGCATGCAAATAACAACAGAGATAATGAATTCTTCCTGGAAGGAGGTTGGCAGGATCAAGAATGGCCTCCTAGGGGAAATGCTGCTAGAATTAAGGATTTGAAGGCATGCACCAGGTGTAGGATGGAGATGACCAAAGAATATGGAAACAAAAAGAGCAAAAGCAGTGAGAATTTGCAGCAGTAATGGTTCCTTGTGGAAAAATACTGTTTCTGTAGGTTGTTTCACCTCTGGAGGTTAGAATACAAAGGGAAGAGGCACTAGCCTAGAAGAGAAATGGAGAAACCCTATAAAGGTCTTGGAAACCTATAAAGATCTTGGAGGTCAAATTTAAATGTTTAGACTTTATATCCTGCAGGTCTAAACTTGTCCACATTTATTAGTAACAGGGTTTTTAACACACCCCAATATATGTTTATTTGTTTATAAGTTATATACATTTGCTATTATAAAAGTATATTACATACATTTTAAAATCACAATAATTAAAACTTTAACATAAATAAGGAAATAATATTTTGCTAATCACTATTGCTTTATGTTATCTTTAGCTAGGATTGTAAGGCAAATTATTCGTGAGGAGGTACATTATTAATGATAGTGATTTTAGCTTATTTTATATACAGTATTTTATTTTTTATATAAGAAACAAACTCTCTTTTTCCAATCAGTTAAAGAGGAGCACATACATTTTCTTACTCCTACCAAACATATTTATATTCATTTCAAAATGATAGAGCAACTAGACAGTCAACATATTCTTCACTAAACCAGCATTGAGACTCAAGACAGCTGGTCTGGCCAAAACTATAATTCAAAAATAACTTGACTTGTATTTTGTTAAATTCCCATTGAACATCCCTCATTAACATTTTTATCTTCAAACTTATGCTTGAGTTTATGTACACCTCCCATTCTGATCTGTTCACCTGTTATTATCCAAATTTGTTTCTATTTACTTCTGCTCTTTTCCTCAACTTAATTTCATTCCTTAAAAAGTTACTTTGCATTTATATTATGTCAGGTCCAAGATTTCATGAAAAATTGTTAAATATTGAAGTTTTTCTCAGGAAATTTGTGTTACATTATGTAAGGCTATATATCAACAAATATATATTTATATGTATGCATGTATGATATATGTAATAACAATAGGTGAATGACTAGACAAACTTTCTTTTTTTTAAGTAAGTATGATTTTTTTTTTTTTTGTTTTATTTTACTTTAAGTTCTGGAATACATGTGCAGAGCATGCAGGTTTGTTACACAGGTATACGTATGCCATGGTGGTTTGCTGCACCTATCAACCCGTCTAAGAAAGATGCAACGTTAACCTTAATCGCCTACATTAGGTTAAGACAATGCCTAGAACATAATCAGCTCCCAGTAAATGTTTGTTCCAGTATTAAAATTTAAGAGAATCTTTCAGTTTTAAAACCTGAGAGTCTTTTAGTAACTTAACAGGAATTCAACTGAAGCCAGTGAGAAAATGGAACCTTCTAAGGTCATGAAAAAAATAACCAGAACATGTGAAAGAGTATCCTCAAAAGATATGTTCTATTCAATTAAGATAATATAGATTTATACTGATTCCATCCAGGATACATCATTGAGAATAGTACTTCAATATTATTATTCCTGGTTAACACTAAATAATTTCTGTTACTATATTTTCTGTATAAATGAGAAAATATACCATTATTAATATCATAAATGTACTCCAATAGTCTCTGAGAATTTTAAAGTTAGTATCATTTTGTCCATTTATAAGCATCCTTACTTATGTCAGTCACTCCTGTTTTTATATCTTGAAGCCACAAAGCTCATCACTATCAATTAGTTGGTGTCAGTGATGGCAAATTAAGGGCTAAAATTGTCAATGTCTACCTGTAAACTTCAAATAAATTCAAAAATATTAAAATGACCACCAGGGTCACTTCTTATATCCCAGCGTATGATTATCTCGTCATGGACAGGATGTCTTCACCTCTCCTTTTACTTTTCAGGAGTAGTTTTAAAATCACATTATTGGGGTATGCTTGATATATGAAAAGTTGTACATATTAAAGATATACAACTCAAGGAGTTTGGGGATATGACCTTTATGAAATGATCAAGGTCATGAACATATTCATCACTTGCAAATATTTCTTTCTGCTACTTTTATTATTGCATAATTACTATTATTTTTATTATTTTGTGTTGTAAGAACACCTAACATAAGACCTACCCTCTTAGGAAAATTGAGGTAGACAATGCACTGTTGGTTATTTTTGTTTTAAGTGAGGAAAATTAAATAAAAAGAGGGTCCTAGGTAGTATTTTAAACCTTTGACGGATTTGGGGAAGGGACTAACCTTAAGTCAGATAATATATGTCATTGCCTAATCATCCTCCACATGAACTTGAAATAAGGTTCATATCCTTTTCATCACTTTTCCTGGAGTTTTAGGTTTAAATATCTTCCATTTAATTGTTCAATTTAGCTCTCTTGCTTGAGACAGTGTGAGAGCAAGTTTCCTATGGGAGCCTGGCTACCGATCGGGGCAGTGACCTTGCATTTCCTTGGCAGCAACTGTGATCTTGCCCATTGTTTTCATTTATTTGCTGGAATTCTACTGGCTTGATGTGGGTAGTATTGAGTTTCCCTCTGACTCAAACAAGAATAGTTTTAAATAGGAGGAAATACTTTCAAAAGAAAACACAAATTCCCATAAAAGATGGAATTTAATAAATCATTAATGCATTGTTTGTATAAGCTAATTAAGAATATGCTCACCCTTTTAGAGTCTGCTAACACATTATATTAGTAATTCCGTGTGTTTTATCTTATTTTCTTCTTTTTAGGTCTCTACTCACACTTTCACCTTGCTATGTTCACTATTTTTTTTTAAATCTCATATCATTGTATTAGAAAGGGATTATCGAGCTTTTTCCCAAAAGTTTCATTGAGAGATGCTTTCTTCTCTACTTAGTACAAATATGTGGTCACTGATATTAGATAAAAGATGTGATCATGAAAAGTTTGTTTGGGTAATATTTACCAGTATAGCAACTGAATTGTAAGTGAACAAAATACTACTGTGCTTAATACAAGAAGCCATTGTACAGTAAACATCTTGGAATATTGACACAAGCATTTACAATGTAACATACTGGAATAAATGAAGCAAGTTTTGAAAAGAAAATTAATTATGACTGAGGTTGAGATTACACAACAATAACAACAACAAAATTTAGGAACAGACATTTCTCAAAAGAAGACATGCATACAGCCAACAGACACATGAAAAAATGCTCATCATCACTCGCCATCAGAGAAATGCAAATCAAAACCACAATGAGATACCATCTCACACCATTAGAATGGCAATCATAAAAAGTCAGGAAACAACAGGTGCTGGAGAGGATGTGGAGAAATAGGAACCCTTTTACCCTGTTGGTGGGATTGTAAACTAGTTCAACCATTATGGAAAACAGTATGGCGATTCCTCAAGGATCTAGAACTAGATGTACCATATGACCCAGCCATCCCATTACTGGGTATATACCCAAAGGATTATAAATCATGCTGCTATAAAGACACATGCACACGTATGTTTATTGCGGCACTATTCACAATAGCAAAGACTTGGAATCAACCCAAATGTCCATCAGTGACAGATTGGATTAAGAAAATGTGGCACCTATACACCATGGAATACTATGCAGCCATAAAAAAGGATGAGTTCATGTCCTTTGTAGGGACATGGATGCAACTGGAAACCATCATTCTCAGCAAACTATCGCAAGAACAGAAAACCAAACACCGCATGTTCTCACTCATAGGTGGGAACTGAACAATGAGATCACTTGGACTCGGGAAGGGGAACATCACACACCGGGGCCTATTATGGGGATGGGGAATGGGGAAGGGATTGCATTCTGAGTTTCACCTGATGTAAATGATGAGTTGATGGGTGCTGACGAGTTGATGGGTGCAGCACACCAACATGGTACAAGTATACATATGTAACAAATCTGCACGTTATCCACATGTACCCTAGAACTTAAAGTATAATAATTAAAAAAAAAAAAAAGAAATTAATTGAGGCTTGCTCTAGTTGAAGGAATTGGTGGTCAAGTTAATAACTTTTCCATCTGTGCTTGCTTGGTGGAATGTTCAGTGTACATTACTAGATAAAGCTTTCTAAAATAAAAAAATAAAAGAAAAGATTTCAAAAGACTACATATAACAGACCACAAACTAACCTACATCAATATGAATATACATATATTCCCATTAACAGATGGATAAGAACAGAGATAGATACTGCAACAGAGATGTACATCCTAACTCTGGAATAATAAATATGAATTTGTCAGAAATTATTTTCAATAGTATAAAATTGGAATACATTTGAATGTTATACAATATATGATATACTGATACATTCTGGATTGTAAAAAGATGTTCAAATACTTTTATCAAAAATGCACTTCTCTGGCATTCTAATCTATCAAGGATCCCATATAATGAAATTAAACACAAAATAGATGAAGGAGAACATAGTAGGCACTACATAGTTCCAACTCTATATAAAACCTTATCTCTGACTTTGATGTCTTTAATTCTGTTTAGGAAAGGCAGGAGAAAAATGAATAAATAAAATTACTTTAAATTACTGTAATGCTGGGTTGGCCCAGAGAGTTTGCATCTTTTATGGTTTGCATAATATAGAGTTCATACTTTGTAAAAATAACTCATTGATGAAGGGATAAATCTTAGATAAAACTACTAAAATTTTTGAGAGAAAGACTACACCTATATTTATTAAAGTAATTTGATAAGGCAGTAGAATATGACCAGTTCCTCCCCCAAAATGGATAGAACTTACCTAAGTAGGATATGGTGGAAAGACTGAGCATTCTAAGTCAAACCTCATTTTTGAAAAATCTGAGAAGTAGAATGAGCAGGTTATCTGTAAGGGGCAGTCAAGATGCTGGTATGACTTGAATCAAAGGAGCAGGCGGCAAAAGAGTAGTAAATAACTTTTGAAAGGAAGCCCAGTGACATTGATGGTAAGGCAGAAAAATTTGGCCTTTTCTTCAGTAAACTGAGGCAAAATTATGTTCATAAACAGGAACGATATGCAGAATGGATTGGAGGGGTGAAATTCTAGAGTTTGGACAGCCACAAGTAAGGTCATGGTTATAATCCAAGAATGGGGTGAGGAATCCCTGGATCAAAGTAGCACCAATGGAGACATTGAGGCCACATAAACAATACAGGATCAACTCAAGAGGAAATTCAGTCTTGGCAGTTTTCATTTAACAGTTTGATGTATCTTCTGATGTCTGGCTATAACCAGTCTCCAAACTTTGGAGTTCTGATAAATAAATGGCAAAATGCTAGGATGATTTGGATAGTGCTGGAAAATACTAGAAACAGAAGAAAAAGAAGTTGCCTGCCCTATTTTGTTTCTCTGTTATTTCATCTTTCTCAAATAATATGTATCAAATAATTGGCCATTTTATTTGGAGTCCCACGTCCTCAATATACGAAAGTCAGGGACACTCTGAGATGATTTCAAGTGGCCAGAACACTAAAGCTGACCCCAGGCTGTCTTTGTTATAACCGTTCATGATGCTAACAACTGAGGTTTTCTTCTATTCCTCGTTCAACATAGACACGTTTTCACTTTTTATCCTTACATGTGCTAGCCAAACTCTACATGTTCCATGTATGACCCTGTTGAAGAGGGAGAGGTGAGTGAGAAAGGATATTTTTAAATAATCACTTCGCTCTACTCATCCCCACCCCACCCCCACATTTATTTACTTTCTCTAATCCTGAACTGCAATAGAAGAGGAAGTCAGCCATGGAGTGTGGCATAGTGTTCTTTTCTTTTATAATAGATGATGAATCAGCAAGTCTTTCCTGAGAGTGTGGCATGGCAATTTTATCTTTTAGGTGATGAATAAGGAAGGAGGACTTCTAATCAAGGAATAACATGGATTAGTGGGGTTGGGAACAGGGTAAGACGCAAGAGATGCTACTGAGACACAAAATTTAATGAGGCACTCACCAACAGGGTCATGCACGTGCCTTCTTAAATTTTATTCCTAGGTACTTCTTTGCTTTTCCTAGTTCTGCCCTAAGTGGGAAGAGGAGTGAGCTGATTCATGGGCTGAGGAATCTCATGTTCTCTCCCTACAAAGACTTCATCATCTGTTTCTGTATATTTATACAGCAAATATTTAGTAGTCATCAATCAGGTACTTAATTTTTCTTTCCTGAGTCGTAGTATCACTGACCTGGATGATCGCTACCTTCTAATTTAGACAGTCCATGAATCTAGCAATATTTTAGGTAAGTATAAAGCACTGAAGGATAAATTTTGACCAGGTACAAAATCATGAATTACTTTTTCTTTGAGTGTAAACATCTCCCCTTGTGGGAAAATATTTAAGCTTTCAACTCTCTGCGTTTATTTTCTCCCACAACTACAAAGATATCTCTAAAGCCTTTCTAAGGGATACCTATGTTATAACATTTTGGAGATTTTATTTAGTCAAAACTTAACTTGGCTTTTATTTTGTTCCTCTATACTTACTGGTTATTTAACAAAATAATTCATATAATCTATTCATGACATTAATACATGGCCCTTCACTGTGTTATTTTAGAAATTAATATTGAGTGGGACAATTTTAGATATTCAGCCAGATAAATAAGAGAGAATAAGGCAAGTGAAATCCTGGTGGTCCTGTTTAAGATAGATCTTTTAGTTAGTCTGAAGAGGTAGTGTACCTATCTGCCAAGAGTTTAGAAATTAAGTCATATTTGACACTAGAAGAATAGTTTTACACAACTGATATGATGTAACACCAGCATCAGATTCAGATAGCCTGGATTAAAGTCAGAATTTTACAACTTATTTCTTAATTTTAACGTAGGTATAAAATCCCTGCTTTACCTATTTGTCAGGATTATTATAAAGATACAAAAAGTCATAAATGTAAAATTGCCATGTGAATTGATAATGGCTGAGGAAAACATGAATTTTATTAATAGTAATAAATAATAGCTTTAAAATAATTAGATGGTAAAGATAATTGAAAACAAAAGAGAAAAGAACAAAATTCTTACCTTCTTAAATTCTTTAAATCTCTTTCAAAAAAGACAGAGTTACATTGAATAATGAGGAAAACCTATATGTGATGTATATACAATTTGGAAAATTAAAATAAATACCATTTTTAGATCTCTGTACCTTGAAAATGTTAAGACAAGACCAATATTAAAAAGATAAATGTTTACTCTGTAAATACATACATTTTACTATAAATATGTCTTTCCACTAACCTTACAAAATCTTTTCCTACTCACACTAGCCAGAAAAACTGCTTTAAATTCTGGAAGCATCCAAATATCACTAATACGATGTTATCTTTAACTACATCCTACAAAGCACAAAATAAAACCGTCCTTGTATAGAAGCCATGTCATTATGACAAACATATTTGAAAATTAGTTTTGTATGACTTGTGGTATTCAACAAATCCAATACAAATCTGCTACAGCCAAGGTCATTGAGTATTTTGATCTTCAAATAAATCATAGAGCTTTCTTTGGGGAAAAAAATTACTGCATCACTGGTTTCCATTATAAAACAATTTATGGATGCAGAATTTTATAATTATTTTTATCCTTAATTATTAATAATTTATATCCTAGCTCGTAAGACACTGCATTCAAAATAACACTAGATAGGAAGATACTTTGTTTATGTTTTTCTTTCTTTAAGTGCCAAGGATTTGTGTCTACAGAAACTCTATGGTAAAGACTGAACTCTGTGACTTAGTTCAGAATAATGTGAGGTTTTCTATATAATAAAAAAGATGCATCAGAGAAAGAAAAGTAAGGTAAACCAAGTCTGCAATTTAAAAATAAAATATGAAAATGAGGATTGTGTTGGAAATTCTGGAGAAATAGCTATTAAAGGGATGTCATAATAAAAATCATATAAAGTTTATAAGATATCTTGCCAGAAAGAAAGCAAAAGGTAGAAAGTAGTTAAAAGAAATTAAAATCAATAGAAACTAGTTTAACTTGATGATATTGTCATGATTGGTATATAATGTCATGATTTGGAAATGCAGTGTTGAGTGAAACGTACAATGGATTATGTCATGTAAGGTTAATTTTGACAACTGTAAATCAGACTAGGAAACACTGTGAAATCATCATGAATGATGCATGCGCTCTGCTATGTCATCTTAATTTTAGACTTGCAAATTTGATTTCTGAAACTGCATTTGAACAACCAAAGCAATGTGTTGTGAAATAGATCCATTTGAAAAGAAAACATTGCCTAATGTGATTTGTGAAGTTTCTTGGTAAGAGTGCACTGGTGACATATCTATGCAAAGCTTCATTTTACCTCCCTTTTAATTATGAGGCTGGTAGTCAAGAGCTGAGGGAGCCAGAGGAGCAAGTGAAGCTGAGAATAAATTGGGAGTGAGGGCAGTTGTCCTATATTGTTGCTATGGATAGAGCTGAATAGTCCTTAGTAAGCTTTTATTGTCTATCGGGGACATTTACTGAGAGTGCCTGATGGAAAAGTACAGATTGAATGAAAACAGTCTAGTTCAACCCTGTTAGGGGGCAAATGAAGTGCTTCAGTTGTGCTAGATTAATTTGATTGTGACAATAGGCATGTTTTTTTTTCATATCATTCACGTGTAGTATTTTGTTAACTAGACCATGAACTACTTGAGACTGTCTTTCTGATGCCCATGCCCTTTCCTCCACTGTTGAGAGGACTGTGAGGAGCTGCTCAGTCATGGGTAGTTACCAAAGGATGAGAAGGGTGTTGTCATTAAATATTAGAAAACACAGCCTGTGAAACCGTACCTATTGTTCTACATTGGTCATCTCTATCAAGAAATGATCATGTTGATAATGTCTTTTTTTTTTTTTAAGTTCAAATTTCAGTTATGTCTTTATACTTATAATCCCCTCACAGGCATTGTATTTATTATTTCATTAGTGAAAAATGAATGATAGTACTTCTACATGTAGTTAAATAAATTTATCTACAACAATAACTGCAGTGCCATAGGTATATCAGTAATTTTTTAATGTGGTTGTGAATTTTTTCTAGAAATGTTTTAAATGCAAGGTAGATTAAAAGAAAATACTTTAGACTTACAAAGAAAGTTTTAAAAGTACTAAGAGACAAATTTACTTCAAAGAAAGAAAACAATTATTGAACATTCAAGGAAAATACAATTTAGGGTATTTGTAGAGGAGGAAAGGTGTGAAGTAAGAATAAAATTATTAGTTATTTAACTAGTTTTTTTGAGAAAATTCATCACATTATTGATCATGTTTGTCAACCCCATAGTTTATCATTGCCAACTTACTCTTTTTTTATGAGAGAAGTAGACTAGATGCTAAGGAAATTCCAGACCAAACTAGAGCCTTCCTCTATGTTAAAGATGAACAGCACCTGATAGACACATGTTGTATCAGGGATTTATAAGTAAGGACAATAAAATAATTATAAAATTGACATATTATTCTAGAGAGGCAGCAGAGTTAAATATCAATTATAAAGATAAATCATAAATATTTCAACTGATTTAGATAGCAGGACTACTTGATGTTTATATTTCTTTCTACCTTTCTTCATACTCTCTCCCATTTTAAAAGTATATAAATTGAGCAGGTTGCAGTGGTTTATGCTTGTAATCCCAGCACTTTGGGAGGCTGATGCAATAGAATCGCTTGACAGCAAGATTTGAAGACCAGCCCGGACAAAATATTGTCTATCTCTACAAAAAATAATAAAATAAAATGAATTAGTTGGGCATAGGAGCTTATGCCTGTAGTTCTAGCTACTCCAGAGGCTGAGGCAGGAGGATTGCTTGAGCCTGGGGTTTCGAGGCTGCAGTGAACTATGATTCCACCACATGAGTCCACCCTGGGGAACAGAACAAGATGCAGCCTCTTAAAAGAAAAAAAAAAAAAAAAAGTACAGTAAGAAAAGAAATTACTGTTTATTCATGTGGCTATTTAGATAAAATACATAAATCATATCAAGATTTATCTTAGAAACCTAGCTGTTCATGCTTAAAGACAAAGATCATAGTTAAATCACTTCTGGGCATTTCTCATAGTCATTGATATACAAAATCACATTGACATTTATATCTGAAAGCTTTGAAAAATCCAGTGTATTTTAGTAACAAATGTAACCAGTTTCTTTATGTTTCTTATTTGCTGATCATTCTTTATCTTTGTGTCCTCTAGGTTAGATATAAATATTGCCAAATGTAATTATGTTTAAAAATGTTTTTAAACATGTGTACTCTTTATACACAATGGAAATAGACTTATTTTTGAATTATTTAAATTTTCTATATTACTATCTTTATTATCTTTAAATTGAGAACAATTCATTAAAATATAAAGAAAAAATAAAAGCCACCTAAAATCCTACCACTCTGAACCACTATTAACATTAAGATGATTATGCGTTACATTATATATCTAAATTCATATAAGTGTGCATAAACTGGATTGTATATTAATACTAAATTTATTCTTTTTTTTTTTTTCTTTTTTTTGAGACAGAGTCTCGCTCTGTCGCCCAGGCTCGTGTGCAGTGGCATGATCTCGGCTTACTGCAAGCTCTACCTCCCGGTTTCATGCCATTCTCCTGCCTCAGCCTCCTGAGTAGCTGGGACTACAAGCGCCCACCACTACGTCTGGCGTTTTTTATTTTATTTTATTTTTAGTAGAGACGGGGTTTCTCCTGTGTTAGCCAGGATGGGCTTGGTCTCCTGACCTCGTGATCCACCCGCCTTGGCCTCCCAAAATGCTGGGATTACAGGCATGAGCCACCACGCCTGGCCCTATTCTTCTCCTTCTTACATCATATTAAAATATCAAGCACATCCTCATTCCCCCATGGAGTGTAAGTTATGTTAATGAGCTGTATTCATATCAACCTACACATACTGATCATACACATACACACAACTTATATTGCTCATTTTTAGAAAATTATTTCTATTGTATAAAATACACATCTTAAGTGTATATACAATATATGTATATACAATATACATGTCTATATAATATACCATCTGCATCTTATTTTTGACTAAATAAAACCCTGTAGAAACCCTTCCAAATTATACAGAATAGCTGTAATTCATTCTTCTTAAATTCTTTATTGATGGACATTAATTTTATTTCTGCCTTATGATTACTATGAACAAGCCCACAATAAATATCCACATATAAATATCCATATGAATTGCCATTGTTATTTCTATAGGACATATTCCTAGGTGTGGGAATTACTGGGTCAAATTTATTTTCAAAAGATATTTCTAGATACTTTCACAAAAAGTGATAACACTTGACATTTTCGTTACCAACATTTGAGTACCTTTTCGTCTCATTCCTCTAAGCAAGAGCTTTTCATTGTTACCGGCCTCAGGCATGTCTAGTGGTGGTGTATTTTTATTTGAATTTCCATTTGTCTGAGAGTGAATCTGAGAATTTTACCACATTTGTATATGGTCCTTTGGATTTCTTCTTTTAAACATCTGAATATATGATGAACAAAAGATATATAAATATTTTATTTTATGTTTTTTATCAATTTCTAATAGTTCTTGTCATCTTTTAGAATTAAATATTCCTAATATTCATTAAAAATTTATCAACTTTATCATTATTCTACTAACAGAAGTTTAACATTTTTTTTTTTTTTTTGAGACGGAGTCTTGCTCTGCCGCCCAGGCTGGAGTGCAGTGGCCGGATCTCAGCTCACTGCAAGCTCCGCCTCCCGGGTTTACGCCATTCTCCTGCCTCAGCCTCCGGAGTAGCTGGGACTATAGGCGCCCGCCACCTCGCCCGGCTAGTTTTTTGTATTTTTTTTAGTAGAGATGGGGTTTCACTGGGTTAGCCAGGATGGTCTTGATCTCCTGACCTCGTGATCCTCCCGTCTCGGCCTCCCAAAGTGCTGGGATTACAGGCTTGAGCCACCGCGCCCGGCCAGTTTAACATTTTTTAAACATCAGATATTTTTTTCTTTTCTACCATGGTGTCTGCATTTTCAGTTGAGATTGGGGTAGTCTTCCTAGGCATAAATTATATATTTAGCCTCCCAGTTTTTTCTTGAAATATTTATATATTTTTTATTTTAAATTTATGTCTTTAATGTATCTGGACTTTATTTTGCGCAAATGTTAGACAGGGCTTCATTTTTTATTGTCTTTTTTTGGCTATCTAGCTGCACTGGCACCATTTTAAATAGAACACATTTTCTCCATTTATTTACAGTATCAATTTCTCAGATTTTTCAGAATCTAATTCTGAATTCTCTATACTATATGACTAACCAATTAGTCTTTTCCTATACAATACTATATATTTTTTAATAGTGACTATATAGTATATTTGCAGCGACAAGTGCTCCCCTTTATGGTCTTTTTTGTTACAGTTTTCTAGCTGGTATAACACAAATCTTTATATTTAATTCTAAGGAAAACTGTGTTTTGATTCTAACTGGAATAATTTATATTTAATATAACAATTCTCATGAAGAATGTATTACAGTTTTCTACTTCTGCTCTTGTAATATATATTGTGTTATTAAATTATATATGTGTGTGTGCATATATATATATA
>NW_016809297.1:105130-132335 GCF_001698545.2 Rhinopithecus bieti | reverse complement strand
CTCCCAATACCATCCCTCCCCCCGACACCCTCCCCGTAATAGGTCCTGGTGTGTGATGTTCCCCTTCCAGAGTCCAAATGATCTCATTGTTCAATTCCCACCTATGAGTGAGAACATGCGGTGTTTGATTTTCTGTTCTTGCTGAGAATAATGGTTTCCAGATGCATCCATGTCCCTACAAAGGACACAAACTCATCCTTTTTTATGGCTGCATAGTATTCCATGGTGTATATGTGCCACATTTTCTTAATCCAATCTATCACTGATGGACATTTGGGTTGATTCCAAGTCTTTGCTTTTGTGAATAGTGCCGCAACCATACATATTCTTCCTCTCTGATGGCTAATTGAAGAGAGACTCTTGATAGTAGCAATTTTCAATTAACTCTAGATCTCTTAAATAGCCTATTGCTTAAAGAAGAGTAAGTTAAGCATTTAATCAAATCATTGTGACTAATTTTCCTTTATCCTAGTCCATGTCCTAATTAAACTAGACATTAACATCTAATAAAAGGTAAATCTAAGGTAACAACAAAGGAATAGATGATTGTTGATAATCTGTGTAAATAGAATGCTAAAGAATGTGAATTATTAGTGTTATTTGCCAACAATAAAATACTAGAAATATATTTATTCTAGGTCTCCATAAGCATTCATGTAATATAGTTAAAATTTCTGTACTTCCAATAAGAATTTGTAGGTAGTTTACAACAAAAAAGCTAAATGAATGAAAGAAAGAATGAATTAATCATACATACATGTGTACATACAAATATAAATGCAATTAGTAAGATGAGAGGAAGGAAGATATATGAAGTTTTAGGAGCACTTTTGGAAGAGGGTTATAGTAATTGAAAACAAAAGTTAGATTGATATACCTGAGCAGCAAATAGAAAATATGAAAGATTATTTGTTTTGAAAATGTGTGTTCATTTATGTGTATGTTATGCATGTATTGTATTTTTCCTGTCAGTTTCTGGTGAATGTTGAGAGCATAAGCTTATATAATAGTTCTGTAAAACAATTCAAGAGGGGCCAAAGTACTACGGACCAACCAAATAAAATGCTACTTTTGGTTTGGGAAAGTCTTGGTTCCTAGGTTGTTATGCTTAGATATATTTGTGTATACATCTTACAGTTATTTTGTAATACACAAATATAACATCACTGTGATATGTTTTTAAATATTGCCTATACTCTTTATTCACAAGTTTTCTTCTGTTTATCCTTGAAGAATAAGATGATAATTGCATTTTTAAAATAAAACATTTAAATGAATGATTCCGTACACAAGAAAATCAAAACTTGTGAGGATTAGCAGCCACCTTCTGCCCTTTTACTGTTTAGTAATTTTCCCTGCTCTTTTTGCTATTTACCACTTTGTTCTAAGTAGAATAAGGGGAAAAGCTACAGGATGTGCCCTTTCAAGAAAAACAATTAGAGCAACAAAAGAGCTAGACTTCTCAAAAGTCACTGGGTTATGGTAAAACAAGACATTGGGGAGAGCTAAGGAAGGGCTGGGCAAAGTGAAAATAAGAGAGCACAAGGAACCAAGAAGAAAGGGTTGAAAGAATTTAAAAGTGAACTACTTCCTGGCACTTAAGTGAGTAAGAGAAAACTAGCAATTTAGTCAGTGCTGCTAGGAAGCAAATTTTCAATTTTAGCTATGCTTTTGTATATTAAATTATTCTTGGACTGGGTAAAGCAATACACAGCAAAAAATTTCTTTCTGCCTCTCTAAATAGTTTTGGACCAAAATTGTCAGACCTTATTGCTGTTACAGGGCATGTACTTTAATCCGTTATTTGTGTCCAAACCTGTGTCCTCTTAACTTGATTTTGTTGTATGTCCAACATGGGAAGAGGTCAAAGATGAAGTCAGCCCCACAGTCTAAATGAAATTTTAGGTGCATTTTGTGATAATGGGTCTTCCTCCTGGAAGCAGAGAAACTGAGAACCATAACAACTTTATGAAAAAAGAAGTAGAAAATGAGTCAAATATCACAGAGACACTAATAATTTGAAAATTTGCCTACACTGGTACAGAGGTGTATATAAAAATTAAGGGATTAGAAAATATCATCCATTTAAAACTTTAGTATATAAAAAAGGAGGTATCACAAACCAGTAAATAAAGAAAAAAATATTCAATAAATAGTAGTATGACATTAGTAATATATAAAATTTAGTGACAAAATTGTTTTTTAAAATTACTTTAGAATCTTACTCTGTACACAATAAAACAAAATGAATACTGTGAGATATCTTTTAAATGTTAAATAATGGAAGAAAATAGAAGACATAAATAAATATTATCTAAATCTGAGTGTGTTTCCTTCATTAAAACAGGACAACAGAGGAAATTGCAGAGGGCAAAATCATATAACATCATAGATAAAATACACAGTGTGAGACCAGGCAAATGTGGATTAAATCAATGTTCTTCCACTTATTTCAGACAGATCACATTTACTACAATTGCACATTGCCATTGGAAACTGGCAACTAAAAGTCAAAAGAAAAGGGTATACTCTTGTACTGTAGAGGGGATTCAGCAAAAAAGCTGACCACCAGTTATAAATAACATAAAATGAGTACATTATATATCAAAATATGTAGTGTAGAATTTGGCCAAAGCAGTAATTATAGACATAAGTGAATTCATTAGAAAATTAGTATATTGGTTAGTTTTCTTAGCTGCAAGCAATAGAATGCACAACAGCTAGTTTAAAGCAGAAAGGGGTTTATTACTGGGAATAGGCAGAGTGCAGAATTCCTGGGGGAGGCAGGGAAACAAGTGTGGATGCCACATAGCCAGAAGAAATACAATTGGGATAATTGCCCAGCTCCACTAGGAGACAACTCCAGCAAAGGTCATATGCCTCTGACTCTTCAACATCTTTAGAACCGGAAGCTGCACTCTTATCTGGTGAAGAATAGCCATCTACCTCTGTAGCTGCTTTGTCTTCATGTCAGGATGATCATGTCCCTTGGTTGCATATAGTTGTGTTTACATCCCTTCCAAGATGCACACAGTTGCATTCACCTTATGAAGCTTAGGCCACATGTGGGACTCAGGTTGCAAGTGAGCCAGAGATATGTGGTCTTCATCCTTCCAGCCTGTGATTCATAGGAAGGCATGGTCCAAGGAGATTGAAATAGAATGGAATAAGACAGTCTGTGAAATTTGCCATAATCAGTTCCCTCCTTTGGGTATTCAATATTTATAAAACATTGGTTCCAATCCAATATTTCAAATATCAATAGCATCAACATGTTATTGAAATTTCACTTTCTTTTTCACAAAGGAAAAGATATTAACCTTCTCTCCAAAGTCTCATTAGTCACTGTGTTTCCTCTCTTCTTGATATTTATTTCTCCTCTAACTTGGTTATAATTCAAAATTTATCTTAATGTGCATTATGTTATTCACCACTAACATGCTCTATATAAATTATAATAGGAAATAGTGAGTACAAAATAATGTAATTAATAAAAAATAATAATAAATACATACTAGAACAAGAAAAGCTAGCACAGTCCCAATTTCTGTCATTGATAACAAGGCTATAGTTGTAATAAAATATAATTCTTTCAGTGTGTATTCAGTTTTTCTCTAGCTTTGAGCTAGAATATCAGCTATTCAGTATTCTTTATCTCGGGAAGTGACCCCAAACTTCAATGATCTGTTGATTTGACCTTGTAGATCCGTCTTCTTAACACCAGCTATGCCAGTACCGGGAGACACATACATTCTTGAGCAGCCACTCCATTTGCCTGTGATGGTCAGCAACAATCACCACAGCCAAATGTATAAATCTCCCCTTTTTATTGCCATTCGATGTAGTGGCACAAAGAACCACAGACAGCCTATTGGCTGCCTCAGCTTTCAAGTTACTGGAAGTATTGTCTCCTAGTGAAGCATTCACCATTTATGAACTAAAATCTCTAAGGTAGGATGTCCAGAGTCACAGTTAAAGGCAACCAAGAATTTTCCAGTGGATTATTAGGTGTAACTCCCTATCCTACCCTTTGATTCCTGGAAATATATATTCTGGCCTATTGCTTTGGTTCATTTGCAAATAAGTTCTCTATCCAGAAGCAATAGAACATCATGACTAAGAAAAGGCCTTGAATAAGGGTGGCACTGACAGAAGCATGGGTGACATAATAGACAAATCCATAAGCAAAATAATTGTTCTTTCAGGTGAGATCAAACTACTACCCCCTCTAAGACAAAGGAGTTCAGTGCTCAATTTATTGCTGATCGTAGAATTGTTCACCCAGAGTGTGATGCTGTGCCAGAGTTCAGGGTTATCCTTCGCTGCTGTGGGAAAAACACTTAAAATGATTGTATCCAGTTAACTTTGGTAAAAAGAAGTGTATGTTTTGGGGCCCATACAAATCTTCATTCTTACTAGTCTGACTACTTTTTCCATGAACAAACACTGAAGTGACTGTGGAAAGAAACTGACTGTCGTTCATAGGAGTGAGAGGTATAGCTCAGAAATAAAGAAAAGATGTGACTCTGCACGAAAACCTGAAAGCCCCATATGTTATTATCACATGGCTATGAGTTCCACTGAGCCGTAATAGCCAGCTTCAGAGCTGCTGGTATTAAACCCTAAATGAGCTGAAACCACTTTGTATGTTTTACTGTGAGATTCACTCAGGGCTGCCAATTAGTTTACTTTGTAAATGGATCCGATCAAAACCCTTAAATGTTGTGTATGCTTCTCTAAAATCCAGAGAGTTCCATTAAATGTTTTGTCTCTTTCTTAGTGTTAGGAGAAGCAAGGTATCGCAATTCGTCTTTTACTTTGAATGTAGTAAGTCCAAGATTGTGGGATACCCAGAAACCTCAATGTGATGGGAATCCCCTGAATTTTTATCATATCTATTTCCCACCTCTGACACTCAAATATTTTACCAAAGATTCTAGGGAACTTACTGCTTTCTGGTTTTAAGATTTTTATTGACATACTGACGTCTATGTAGATGTCCTATGGGATAATGACATAAACAAAATCCCTGTAGATGAAACTGTGACAAAGAGAGTTGATGCAGCCCAAAGGTAAGGTAGTGAAACTGTCCTGCCCTCCTTACCACATGAAAGCAAAGAGGAAATACAAAAGGTCAACTGGTTTGTAATAAGATATTCATCCTCACTAATAATCAGAGAAATGCAAAGTAAGGCAACTAAGAGTTAACCACTTATCATCCTTCCAGTTTTAAAAATATGTCTATAAAAGTTTCATAGCATTAGGTTTTGGTTAGGATATGATGAAATGAGACTTATACACTGCTTATCAGAATATAAATTAAGATTGCCATATTGGAAGATGATCTGGTAATACTGTTAAAATATACTATATTAAAATATCTGACTCAATAACATCACTTCTGATACTTTCCCAGTAATACTTTGTATACATGAATTTAAATAAATGTTAATGCCTAAGAATGTTTATTTTTGAAGATTTGCAATGTGTCTCAAGGAAACACATACATATTCAAAAGTAAGTATCTGGTCACATGTGTGACAGATTTTGATTGTCATACCTACTTCAAGAATATAAAAAGGAGGCAAAACACTGAGAAAGGATGTGTGATATGATTTCTTTGATGAGAACTGTTTCTGCATTCTTTACTTGTATCTAATGAGGAGACTCTCCATGAGACCTCTTCACCTTCTGAGTTCTGGGAACCTAGAGAGTGAGAGTTGGGATGATTAATTTGGTGGTAGTGGTGCCAGTTGAGCTTGCTGTGCCCTGGGATGCCTGCAGCATGGGCCCTACACTGTCAGGGTCAGTCGTGACTGTCAGAATCAGTTAGGCCATGCTATGGAGAGGGAGAACAGCATGGGGTCGTCATGGGTGCTATTCAGTAGAATTGTTGGAGGGACACAGAATCCCAGAAACCAGAATCTGGACTCTTTTCCTTACGTAATTCAGGATATAATAGTCTGGAGTTGGGGGCAATGTCATGAAGGGCTCAACCCTTCTCAGAGAGCTCCATATGGCAGCAATTATAAAGCTAGAGAGCCAGTAGCAGCAATTCTATGAGTTTGGACTATTGCTTGATATTTCTGGGTCTCAGTACCTTATCTTTCAGGGGAGCAGGAAAGATGATAGATAGGTAGGTAGATAGACAGATGGATAGATGATAGATAGATAGATAGATAGACAGATAGACAGATAGATAGATAGTTACATAGATAGATAATAGATACATAGAGACAGTGTGTGTCTGTGTGTGTGTGTGTGTGTGTGTGTGTGTGTGTGTGTGTTTTATGGTACTTTTTGGCCAGTTGTATCAATGCATTCTGGATTAACCTACAACCTTCAAAACACTCCTGTGTTTTCATATATTACTTAGTTTTATAAAAAGTTTAAAGCCTAGTAAATTATAATATTATTAAATCTATAAATTTAAAATATGAATGCATGAGGATAATTACAGTATTCATAGTAGCTTTTCTGGACAAATAATGATGTTTAATGCCTAACAAACCATTAAATCAATGATGATGGGTATTATTAATATTAACAAAATTGACCATTAATATTTATTACTTTGTAAACATTTAATATAATTATTTTCAAAAGTAATATACTAGATCTCTTGCCTTAGTACACAATTATCCATTAATATTAGAATTAGTACACTCTGAAGAATAGCCTTATTAAGCAGTTATCATAAAATATGTAGCTGATTTAATAATGATTTGAAAATACATTGTAATAGATCTTCCCTTCCCAAAATGAAAATCCATATATGTAAAAGTGCCATCTGCATATACTTAATACATTGCTTCCCTCTTCTAAAATAATTGGATTCATTTATTTTATTGCACATTAAATGTTGATTAAGTTAGATCTTCTCTAACACAATAAAAGAAGACTGTATTTTAACTTAAAAAATATTTCCAGATTATCATAGTATTGACAAATATGTAAAATAGAGGTTGAAGCAGGGCCCCTTGACATCTGTGGTTATTTCCCATTTATACCTTAATTTGTAACTTGAACTTGTGCTTGTCTTATAGCATGTCAAACAGGCATTTAAATAGGGAATCTGGCTGTTCTTTGTATTAATATCCCTTAAGCATCCTCTTCCTTGTAAATTCAACAAAAGATATTTCTACCATTAAAGAGAAATAGCTTTGAGTTTGTGAAGTACACATCTTGGAACATAGTGAAAAATGTAATGAGATAAAAATATAGCCAACAATGGGCAATTTTCCATTAAGTTGAACAAATATTCTAGCAGAAATTCCACATAGTTGTAGAGTTTTCATTTTTCCTATTTGTTGCAATTTATCTAAAGATGTTGATGTTTAAAGACCTATTTCTGAGTTTATTTGTTTCTTCCCTCAGCCTTTGAAGCCTTTGAGAATACATTATGGAATAGTAAATAGAATTATCTTCTTTTAAATGATTTAGCTTTCCCATTTCTCTCAGTGCAGAAAGAACTAGGCAAATTGTGTTCATCCTACGTTCTACATATTTCAAGAATTTATTAAGGGGTTATTGAGTAGTGGGTAGGATCTTTTAAAGTACGAGTTCTCAGGAACACTTTTTCTCATCAATTGTAAGCTGCTTCTCTCGTTTTATTACACATGAAATACTCTTTACTAACTTTACCTACAACATTGGTATTTTCTTCCTGTTTGGTTACCTACATCATGCTTATCAAATGAATGTATGTTGTATCTTTCTTGCCCAGTATTGAGGCAAAATAAACAAGTGAATAAGTAAGACAAAGCTCCAATTTGGGGGAGTGAAAGTCTGATAGGGGAGTAAATAGCATTACACATGCAAAAATTCCAGAAGAACAAGAGTCAGTATATAATCAAGTGTCATTTTCTATGTCAGGGGAAATAACAGTTTTAGGTTAACAGTTTTAGGCGGCTTCCAGAGAGGAAAGTTACTACTAAAAAGTTATTAATACCTTAAAATATTTATATTTTCTCATCTTAATCTTCCTATCATCTTCATATCAAACTTTGTAGGCATCAACCATTTTCAACTTGTTTTTATGTCAATTACTCACATAATTTTCCCAACCATGTTATAAAATGGAAAATTGAAATGCTTATTTCCCTAATTTAGAGATGTAGAGATGGTCAGTGATTTTCTCAAGATCATTTAACAAAGGACAGATATGTTGGTCTTTTTACTCTCTCCAGGCCAATTATTTCTTTTCTTCCAATGATTTTAAAAAATTATTTTAGCAGCATAACATTTTATTCAATAAAACTGAACATTAATAACCCCACACACACCAGTATGTTTTTAAACAGATTAAATAAGCTTCTCTGCATGACCTGAGATGAGTATCTAGGAGTACTGCTTACTGAAGTCCCTTCAGCCTCCCTACCTGTGGTCACAATACAGGGTCCTGATGAATATTCACCTAGACCCTGCTTCAGTTCTTCCATACCTCGTTTCTTTACAGACAGCTCCTCTTATATCGGGCAACAATAATATTTAGAAATTCTTTCATGTGAAGCAGAATTGCCCCCAGTTCCATCTGAACTAAACCAGTTCACTACTCCTTGTCAGCCTCAGTAATCCTCTGTTCCCAAGGAACAGCTCTGCCTCCTGTCAAATAGATTACTTGTTAAAGTGGGTCTTCCCAGTTCTGGGTGTCTCATTTGCTAATTCAAATTTAATATTTTAGATTTTCTTTTATTACATCGTGTCCCATGAAGGTTTCATGGGCCAGGGGTAGGTTTTTTAAAGATGTATATAGTGAAAGGGAGGGATCCAGGAACTATAAAGATAATGATGTTTTCAGCATGCCATGTTTTCTTCCTTGTGAGAAGCTGGGGATGCTGTAAAGAACCCTGAAATTCAGAAGGAAGGGCTCCCACCGGATGAAGTTGACTCTGAGCCAGACAGTGTAGGTTCTTGCGCAGGGATTAATATAAATTTGTCAGAAACTTCATTTTGACAGAGCAATGTAAGATGGGATATTCAAGGACAAATTAGAGAACAATGGCAGTTTATCCACCTAAACCTGTGAAGAGACATAGAATACTTAGTTTGGAGCTATAAAAGTAGAAATGGAGATCACCAGATAATTTGAAAATGTTCGGTATAAGGATTTGTAAGAACATGTTGCAAATTACATAGAGGAGGGTTGACAGTGAAGAATTGGGAGAAATAGGAAAGATGTGCAGCAAGATATTTTGAGGGGAAGGTGGTGAATTCTGTTTGTGAACCATTATTGGTTTTAAAATAAAAATAGGAATCACTTCTGTAGTTATTTTAGTGGAAGTCATGATTATGGATGCTCATCTAAGGGAATGAAAGTTTAGAAAAGAAGAGGAGACCAGGGAAATAGCCTAGAATTTGCTGATCAGGAGCAGGAAATGATAGCTTTATTTTATGATAACTGAATTGCTTTTTTTTATATTTTTATGAATTATAAATTACATTTTATGATTAGGTTCTATACTAATTTTAATAGAGTAATCACTGGGACCTCCAGGTTGTCCAAGCATTGGGGAATTGTTCAGGTCAGGTGAATGTTAATGTAACCCAATGTTCTAGTCAATATAGAGAAGAATTTCCAATCATCATTACTGCCCAAAAATGTTCTTGCCTTTAACCTCTATCCTTTAGTTGCAGATATGTTAGACTTAGTTTCTCACTCCCTCTCACTTTTCATAGAAGTATGAAACAGTTAATCAATTTTTGAATTGGTACTTGGTAATTCTCCTTTAATTTATTGATACCTAAAATATCTTTTTGTTACCTTTCCTAACCTTCTTAAGTTTTAAAAACAGGACTCTTAACAGGCAAAACTTCCATAATGCTAAAAAATGCCTTTGATGAAATGAATTACCAAAATCAAGCATACCACTTAGCATCATTTTTGAATAGTGGTAGTATTTACTCTGTCTCATAAACCCACCTAGAGTTTTCACTTGAGGTGGGTTCGGGTTTGTGTCCTGAATTTTCACCATGGTTCACTGCCTGGAAGAGCATGGGTGATAAGGAGGCAGCTGCATGCAAGCATTCGCTGTGTGAAAGGATAGAAAATCTATGTACTGGCTCTTTCAGGGAGGCCTCATTACCGTAGCAGTTTATCCCATTACTAAATATGCGCCGTGCTGATATCCTCACATTCAGCTGCTGACCAGCAACATGGCCCTCAGCTTTCACAGGGAGCATATGATCACTCCAGCTGGCAGGTGACACGGTTTGGCAATGTTCCCCAGCAGCTCAACAAAAGATTTTCAAATATCAAAGCAAGGGAAAAGACCTCTGTCTTCACAAGGAAAACGGCTTTAATATGCATGCATTTTGCCTCCAAAAGAATGATTGCTTCTAACTTGCTGAATTCCATGAAGGAACGGGCACACTTAGAGAGTAAAATTCATTCAGGGAATTTGTAGAACACTCATTTGAATTGATAAATGAATAAATAAATAAATATAAGAAATTTAATTTTGTGTTCAAGAAAGGACTGTGACTTGAACGTAGTTAAATGTGGAAAAGTCTATTTTTTTAAGATTCAATCTGAAAACACAAGCCAATCAGAACTTAGGGTAAGTTATAAAAATTTAAAATGTTGTACAATTTTATTGAAGAAAGGGACATTACTGATCTTTTAGTAAAATATCATTTCACTATGTGGAAAAACTGTGGGACAGAATGATCACTACCTACTCAGGGTCATGTAATTCAAGGGCGGCAGTTTAGGAATATCTTAGGTCTATGAGCACAGCAGTCATCGTCCTCTGTCTTGCTAGAAGTAAGGGACTCAGAACAACTGAGAAATCCTCCTACCCCATTCGTTAGTATTGAAAAAGCAAACAATAGATTCGTCGGAAAATGTATGTATTTCCTGCTAGCATTATATTCTAGTACTAAATCTGAGTATAATTTTAAATATAATCTTTTTACATGAAAGCATAAGAGTTGAGACTGCAGACCTGACTGTCAATCGGCTGATGGCTGTCTTAGCATTTGTTAAAAATGCATCTACCTTGAAAAGCTTATTTCCTTTTTCAATCAGTCAATAGAGTTACAGTAACACTTTGCGTGTGGTTTAAGTCCCATTACTCTTATATTTTGAAGGCCAGTATTGGAACAACCATTTTCATTCCTGGGACAAATTATCTAATTCAATTAATCTGTGGCCATGCTGTCATTACAAAGTCTACAAGCCTGCAAATATATTTTGCTTTACACAAAATGAATATTTTACTCTACTCTGAACACTAAATTGTTTGTTCACATTACTCTACTCTGAACACTAAATTGTTTGTTCACATTACAAATATTGGGGAAATTTGTTAATATTGTCAAGTGATGTCAGGTAATATCATTATTATAAAAAGTATCATTAAATTTATTTGTATCTTTACAGGAAGAAAACATTTTTGTAACTCAATAAGAATACTGTAAGTGCTTATTAGAGGCTAATTCTACAGAGGCTAAAAATGAAATATTGCTATGGCTCTTGGTTACATATAATATATTCTTAAGTGCTAAAATGCTTTATATTTATGAAAAGTCATACAAGCTTATCACAGTATAATAAGCCTCACAAAGGGGCTAGGAATTGAACTGGGTTTAGGAGAGTCCCATAGATAGGTTGGGCTCATCAATCATCCAACTCTACCAGTGCAGAGCTTCTCAAGCTATCTGGGGCAAAGGATCACATTTTTGGTTGCTTGTTTTCATTTGACTTCCTGCACTTCCAGTAACATGGCCTTACTCTGCATGTCTATTACGTAGTTCATGCCACATGCCTCTCAAAGTAGAATTCAGTAGTAACAAAACTAGCCTATAACCCTGTTCATCGAGTTGAGTCCACTGATCATGCACAAGGATGTCACGGCAATTTCAAATTGCTGTAAAATTGCCTCAGTATTTATTCTCAATTCCTATGCTTAGCTCATTGCACACCCCAACAAACAGTTGCCCTCATTCATGGATCACATTTTGACTAGCACTGCACTAGCAGGACTTCCTGAACTACAAAGGCAGGAAACTAAAATTGATATTTCCCAAAGTTGCTTGCAACCAGGTGCCTGGATGTGATTTAGATTCCAACAATTACATGTTCTGGAGCTGGGCTTAGATTCTGAACTGAGGTCAATAGGGAGAGGCAGAGTACCCATTTCATGGGGCAGTTTGTGCCAGCAGCAACATAGCTTCCTGTAGGCACAGAAAAGAGCTTTATGAAAAAGCTTTAGAGAAACAGCAATGCAATTCTGAGGGCTGGAAGTTGCTCTGGAAACTTGGCTTGGGGCTTTTTCCTCCAGCCTATCCAATTATTTGGTAAACTGCCTAATATCTGGTAATAAATTCTATCTGTGTAATATACTGAATTTCTGTTGTCTGTTAGAAGTAGGGCTACACTGATGAAGATTAAGTGTAAATGTTGGCTGGCTTATATTTTTTGAGTGCTTGGGGAAGTTAGCTGTAGACTAGTGTTTCTCAAACTTTATTGTGCATATGGATCTTCTGGGAATGTTGTTAAAATGAGATTCTGATTTGTAGTGTGGAGCGGGAGTCTGACAAGCTCCCAGTTAGTGCTGATGGTATTGGTCCACAGCCCAGGTTTTGATTAGCAAAACTTCAGATTAGACTAAGCCAGTAGGAACAATTTCCACTCCAGTGCCCTAGACTGCAGATGTTAAACTTCAGCAAAATGATGAGAAGCTATTCGACTCATTTTCATGATTTTCCCTGGATTAGAAGCAGTGGACCGACCTATGGTGACACCCAACATGCAACCATCGTTTGTTTTTCTCCTTATTAGGAAGAAACGTTTAAAAAACCTTTTTTCATGTATCTGTGTCTTTATCTATAGATAGATACATACATATATACATGTACAGAGAGAGGAGGGATAAAGGCGAGAGGTTAAATAAGTCAATTCTAAGCAAAGCATTTTCAAATGTGATTCACATGTTTCAGGTGACAGTTCAGGTTTTGCCAGTCCAGTGAAGATATACAACCTATCCATTTTCAAAATGAAAGAAATGAACATCACAGTCCTCATGGTCCCACCGAGGCTTTAAGGCTATGTGTGTATGATGCAGCCATAAAATGAGTCCTAGTGTGTGAATGCTCGTCTACTCCTGTGACCTTGGCTTTGAACTCTGATATGCTTGTGATTTCTAAGAAGCATATATGCCATCTTGAGCTTTCAACTAAATTCCAGCCTTTACTTCTGCGTCTGTCTACCCAACATTTCTGCCTACTGGATATGTGCTGGATATATCCACATCAAGTCAAGAAACTGATGTTAAACTCATTTATAAGCTGCCAGAAATTGGCTTCTCATTCTGTGTTCTGCATTTCAGAGAATTGCATTGTCATTCACAAGACTGCCAAAGTTAGAAACATCTGAATTATTCAATGGCTGCTTGTTCTCTTTTAATTCCTTCAACTATACACCAGGTTTTATAGTCCCTAATTCCTCTCCTCTTGTAGTTTACAACTGCTTTTAGTTTCTACTACAGTTGCCTTTGTTGAAACCCTCATAAGCAGAAAAATATAGTTTGAATCCCAGGCCTGCTAATTTCTAGCTGTATGACTTGGAGAAAACATTTAAATTTCATTTCCTTGTCTGCAAAAATAAATCATGTCTCAATAAATCTGGGAAAAAAGACACATTTTTTTTTTTAATTGTGATGTTAAAGAAAGCTTTAATTATTAAAATATGTTTTTTTTTTAAGTGATGCATTTAGAGAATAGCTCCTGGTAGGAACCATTAAAAATAAATATGTGGATAGATAGAGTGGATCTCTGCTTTACAAAGTAGTTTTGAGGATTATCTGAGATATTCTAGGTAAAACTCAACACAGTATCTGGTTCTTTGTAGACATTCAATGATGGATTGCCTGTATTCATAATACCTCACTCAGCTTGACTGCTTCTTAAGCAAGACCTTGGGAAAACTCCTTAACCTGCTTGTATCCAGTTTCCTCATCAGTAAAGTTTAAATAGTAATAATACCTACTTCAAGAAATTGTTCTGAAGTAAATCTCAGATTAATAATTCAGTATATTTTATACATATAAAGATTACAATAGTGTCTGGCACATAGTAAGCACTATTATATGTTTATTATAAATACTAATGTTATCATCATCATGAGAATCTTCTTATCTCAATCTTGTAGTGTAATAATTCATTCTCCCACCTCATCACCAGAATCTATGTAAAATACAAATATCATCTTCTTTTTGTGCCACATCTTTCAATGGCATTCTCACCCACAGGAGGTCTTATTCTAGACCTACGTAACAGTCTAGAATCAAACCTAAGCCTTCAATTTCCATTCGTATTTTCACTACTCACCCAAAACTGTCTAAATTGAGGCCAAGGAAAAATCCATTTTCTCCCACTCACCGTTAAATAAGAAAACAACAAAAAAGCTATTTATCTGATATTTCCATTAATTACTGTCATCTCAACATGACAAATTATAATATGTAATTTAAAATTCACCATAGTAACCTACTACTTTATGTAACTTTCTGTGCCTCCCCTAGCAAAATTACATGATTCCAACTTAATTGCTGTAATCTTGTCTTTGTACTTATGAAGCCCAGTATTAAGTAGAGTTACTTAATACATATTTGTTGAAAGATTTGGGGTATTGAAAAATTATAGAAAAGATAAACTACACACACACACATTACACATATATGCACATACATACGTGTAAATTATATATGTAAACTATATAATCATATAATATCATATTTTTCTTTTTATGCTACTAATTTCTCATATTTAGTACCTGTGTTGAAAATTGTTAACATTTATTAGAAAAGTATGTCTGGTTTGGCTTTTTCATAATTCCTAAGTTCTCCTTTGGACAAGCAGCACGTTTGCAAAGTGCATAGATGGTACAAATCCTGTGTCTGTGAGACAGTGATACTAGTTGATCACAATATATCAGTAACTTTGGCTTTGGCTAAAAAAGCAATCACTCTAACAAACTGAGATTTATAGCCAGTTTAAACTGTGAGAAGTAAGGTTAAGAAAATGGGCCTTGCTTTTAGGAAATCCAAGTTCAAATTCCAGTCAACTGCTTACTCTATGTGAACTTGACCAAGTTTTCTAACCTCCCGAAGGCTGCTACCCTATGAAATGGGACTAATAGTGATATCCAGATAAAAAGATTGTTGAAGGCATTAAATAAGGTAATGTGAGTTGTTTTAAATTTAGACTCTACCAAACATTCAAATTCTCAAGGCTCAGAAGTCTACCATAAGTTACACCGGCATCAGTCTGCTTAGAAGGACACAGAACCGAAACTGGAATTTGTCATTGTTGTAGTATCACACATTGCTCATCTGGTTGGAACTCTCCTAGATATCCATGCAGCACAGATGCAAGATAAGTTCCACATCAGGTAGGTCCAGGAGCTCTCCTGGCTTAAAAACTTTATTTCCCACAAGACCTGTATCTCTCCAAGTAATCCTACAGTCATAGTCTCCAAGGTCGCCACAAGAGACAAGCTCTGTTCTAAGAGTTGTCATATGCAGAGAAACGCAAAGCTGTGACTGCTTACCAGATATTCACAGAGTCCCCAGTGCAGGTGCAATTTATCTCAGGAGATATTTTATCATAAATAATATAATCTAGTAACAAGTTGACATTCTTCTTTTATCAGGTTACCAGAGTAACTAACTGGCGGCAGTTAACCAATAGTCATATTCGCTACAAAAAGCTGAGATTGTTAATCCTTTCTCTGCACATACAATATGAGCTTAATAAGTATTAAAAATAGGATAATATATGCATATGAATATAAAAAATAATATTAGGAAGGATAAGAAATGTATCTAAAGGAAATGAAATATGTAGAGTTTTCTAAGAGAGGAGTTACAGAAGGTGTCAGTCATTATTTTGCATGATTTTTATTGATAAACTCATAAGTATAAGAGTGAAATTTTGCTCATCAAAGAGAAAGTCTTGCTTCATGGTTAGCATCAATACATAACATTGAGTAGTAATGGGATTTTGGTCCTCTCTGTTGTAGGAAAAACAGAGTTGACCCACAGAGCCCTTTTACCACCACTCTCAGATCTTCTTCCCAGACCTCTCAACTCAGACAAATTGACTGTGATGCTTTGAGCTGTAATTATCTCCTAGGAATGTAATTTTCTACATATACCAGTAGGATTAAGAAGATTGAATGTGAGTTGTTGCATTAAAATGGGCCAGCATCTCTGTGGTTGATTACCACAGTTAAATAAGGCAACTGAATGATGAGACAGAATAATCAGTGCATTTTCCCATTGGACCAGATGGCTTTTCATAGAGAGAGCTGCCTGTGTCTTGTAAATATACACTATTATTATTGAGAATGGGCAAGAGTTAAACTACGAATCAACACAAATCCATCCAATTCCACAAAAACTCTTCAAAGTATATGAACCACCAATCGATGACATCCATACCATCATCTTCATCTTCACATATAGACATTATAATTTAGAATCCACCATCCCTTTAATTGAAGTACAAGTAGATAAATAAAAGTTTGAACATAAATACTGATAAAATAAATATTAAAGGTATATTTAGTGGATATCTCTACAGTTTATAGGTAAATAGATGCATATTATTAATATTTATGTTATATTTAATTAGGAAACCCACATGTATTCTATGTGTCAAAGTTTGAACAGAAAAGTGGATGTACTTAAATAAGCATACATTATAATTAAAAATCACATCTAAAGTTTCAAGTGATATTTAAAATAATGTTAAGGCACATATTAATTTTTTTTCTGTTCTAAACAATATGGTATTAAGTTATTATATTAGTCAGGGTTCTCTAGAGGGACAGAACTAATAGGCCATACATATGAGTTTATTATTAACTCACATGATCACAAGATCCCACAATAGGCCATCTGTAAGCTGAGGAGTTAGGAGAGCCAGTCCGAGTCCCAAAACTGAAAAACTTGGAGTCTGATGTTCGAGGGTAGGAAGCATCCATCACAAAAGAAAGATGTAGGCTGAGGTTAGGCCAGTCTAGTCTTTTCCTGTTTTTCTGATGGCTTTATATTCTAGATTTGCTGGCAGCTGATTAGATGGTGCCCACCCAGATTAAAGGTGGGTCTGGTTTTCCCAGCCCATTGACTCAAATGTTAATCTCCTTTGGCAACACCCTCACAGATATACCCAGCATCAATACTTTGCATCCTTCAATCCAATCAAGTTGACACTCAGTATTAACCATCATAGATCGACCCCTTGTCAACTTGAACCCATACACATCTCCTGAGATGATACATAATCTTAAAATAAAGGCAGTAGTAAGGTCATAATTATGCCTAACATAATACAACTATCCTTCGTACAACCGGAAACACAACAATCCCCAAACCAAATACTATTACATAAAGTTAACAATACTTAAATACTGACATGAAGTCAGTAAATCTATGTCACATGATAAAGGAAAAAGGAAATAAAAGGAAGATATTTTCTTAGCGCAAGTGTGTACACAAACAAACATGCTTTTAACAAAAGAAGGAGGAAATACTGATGACAATTACAGTCTTCTTTTCTGCAGCTGGTCACGTGATTATAGCTGATATTGATGACTCCCTTCTACTATCCATTCTGTATTCCCTTTGCCTTCAGCAAGCATCTCAGGAGGCTGTGTTTTTTTTCCTGGTGGAGTGACCCAAACTTTCATTTCTGAAGAGTCTGGGCCAGTTATAGTCCTGCCTGGATTGGGCTGTTGTAATTTCCCTTTGACCTTAATCACAGGGCATGGTAATACTAAGAGTTGCCTTAATTGATCTCCTGTATTCCATGCATATTTTTCCTTATCTTATCCACTTTCCTTCACATTGACCTTAATCTCAGGGCATGGCAATATTAAGAGACACCCTAATGGATCACCTGTATTCCATGCATACTTTTCCTTACCTCTGTTATGTAGTAGTAAACTGATTTCATCTTGTTAGTCTGGGTCAGTCACCCCGGCCAACACTGTAACTCCCTTCTTAGCCTGTTGAGTTAAAGGTAGAAGGAGCCCAAAGTTCCAGGTAGCAACCTTAACTTCCATTAAACTTCCAGTTTAATGGAATCATTGATGTGTCTCCTGGTGCCAGCATTCCTCTCTCTGGAACTGAGACCTCTAGGCCAACAGAGCGTAATGTTGTGGGAACAGGAAGCAAAAATTTTACCAGTGGATCACTAGGGATGATGGTGAGTGGAGCCACTTCCACATCCATCCCTTGATTCCTGGACCCATATATTCTGGCTATGGGAGAAACAGTACAATATACTGGATGCTGATTCAGAGCATACACAGCCTTCTGGAGAACTTTGCCCCAGCCCTGCAAACTATTGTCACCTAGTTTACATTGTAATTGTGACTTCAAAAGGCCATTCCTCCACTTTATCAATCCAGCTGCTTCAGGATGATGGGGAACATGGTAAGGCCAGTGAATTCCATGAGCATGAGCCCACCGTCACACTTCTTTAGCTGTGAAGTGAGTGCCTTAGTCAGAGGCAATGCTGTGTGGAATACCATGATGGTGAATAAGACATTCCGTGAGTCCACTGATGGTAGTCTTGGCAGAAGCGTTGCATGCAGGATGGGCAAACCCATATCAGGAGTAAGTGTCTATTCCAGTGAGGACAAACCTCTGCCCTTTCCATGATGGAAGAGGTCCAATGTAATCAACCTGCCACCAGGTAGCTGGCTGATCACCCTGAGGAATGGTGCCATATCAAGGGCTCAGTGTTGGTGTCTGCTGCTGGCAAATTGGGCACTCAGCAGTGGCCATAGCCAGGTCAGCCTTGGTGAGTGGAAGTCCATGTTGCTGAGCCCATACATAACCTCCATCCCTGCCACTATGGCCACTTTGTTCATGCGCCCATTGGGTGATGACAGGGGTGGCTGGGGAAAGAAGCTGAGTGGTGTCCACAGAATGTGTCATGCTATCCACTTGATTACTAAAATCCTCCTCTGCCAAGGTCACTCATTGGTGAGCACTCACGTGGAATACAAATATCTTCACAGTTGTTGACCACTCAGAGAGTTTCATCTATATATCTCTTCCCCAAATTTCTTTGTCACCAATTTTCCAATCATGCTTCTTCCAAGTCCCTGACCATCCAGCCAAACCATTGGCTACAGCCAATGAATCAGTATACAATCACACATCAGGCCATTTCTCCTCCCATGCAAAGTGCACCACCAGGTGCACTGCTCAAAATTCTGCTCACTGGTAAGATTTCCCTTCACTGCTGTCCTTCAGGGCTGTCCTAGAAAGGGGCTATAGTGCTGCAGCTGTCCACTTTCAGGTAGTGCCTTCATATCATACAGAACCATCTGTGAACCAGGCCCTAGTCTTCTCTTCCTCTCTCAAATGATCATAGGGAACTCCCCTTGAGGCCATAGGTACAGGCTGGGGGAGAGAAGACAGGATGGCAGGACTGGAGACCATGGGTGTTTGAGCCACTTCCTCATGTAGCTTACTTGTGCCTTCAGGACCTGCTCTAGCCTGATCACATATATACCACTTCCATTTGATGATGGCATGCTGCTGTGTATGATCCATTTTATGGCTAGATGGGTCAGAAAGCACCCAGTTCATGACAGACAGTTCAGGTCACGTGGCGACTTGATGACCTATAATCAAATGTTCAATTTCCACCAAAGTTCAGTAACAGGCCAAGAGCTATCTCTCAAAAGGAGAGTAATTATCTGTAGAAGATGGCAGGGGCTTGCTCCAAAATCCTAGAGGCCTCTAATGTGATTCACCTATGGGGGCCTGCCAAAGGCTCCAAACAGCATGCCTATATGCAACTGACACCTCAAGCACCATTGGATATGGGGCATCATATGGCCCAAGTGGCAGAGCAGCTTGCACAGCAACCTGGACCCGTTGCAGAGCCTTCTCCTGTTCTGGACCACACTCAAAACTGGCAGTCTTTCAGGTCATTCGGCATGTGGGCCAGACTAACACACCAATTGAGGAATGTGTTACCTCCAAAATCCAAATAAGCCCACTAGTCATTGTGCCTCTTTCTTGGTTGTAGGAGGAGCCAAATGCAGCAACTTATCCTTCACCTTAGAAGGAATAGCTTGACAGGCCCCACACCACTGGACCCGTAGAAATTTTACTGAGGTAGAAGGTCCCTGAATTTTAGTCGAATTTATTTCCCATCCTCTAGCATGCAAATGTCTCACCAATAAGTCCAGTGTGTTTGCTACTTCTAAATCTAGGTCTCGCTGGATCTAATCAGCATAATGTCGTCAATGTAATGGACCAGTGCGATACTCTGTGGAAGTGAAAAGCAATCAAGCTCCCTCTGAGTAAGATTATGACACAAAGCCAGAGAGTTGATATACCCCTGAGGTAGGACAGTAAAGGTATACTGCTGGCCCTGCCAGATGAAGGCAAATTGCTTCTGATAGGTCTTATGGACAGGAATGGAGAAAAAGGCATTTGCCAAGTCAATGGCTGTATACCAGGTACCAGGAGATGTGTTAATTTGATCAAGCAATGAAGCCACATCTGGTATAACAGCTGCAATTGGAGTTGCCCCTTGATTAACCTTACAATAATCCACTGTCATTCTCCAAGATCCATCTGTCTTCTGCATAGGCCAAATAGAGTCAAAAGGGGATGTGGTGGGAATCACCACCCCTGTGTCTTTCAAGTCCTTGATGGTGACACTAATCTCCTCAATCCCTCCAGCGATGCAATATTGTTTTTGATTTACTATTTTTCTAGGTAGAGGCAGCTCTAATGACTTCCATTTGGCCTTTCCCACCATAATATCCCTTACCCTACCAGTCAGGGAGCCAATGTGGGGATTCTGCCCACTGCTAAGTATGTCTATGCCAATTATGCATTCTGGCACTGGGGAAATGACCACAGGATGAATCCCAGGAACCACTGGACCCACTGTAAGTTGGACATGAGCTAAAACTCCGTTAATTACCTGACCTCAATAACTGCAGGACCACAATGACCTTTTGGGTCCCCTTGTATCAATGTCAGCTCAGAGCCAGTGTCCAGTAGTCCCCAAAATGTCTGATCATTTCCCTTTTCCCAATGCACAGTTACCCAGATAAAAGGCCAGAGGTTTTCTTAGGGAAGGATGGAAGAAAGATTAACAACATAAATTGTACATAATGTAGTGGTGTTCCTCCCCAGGGGGATCTGGCCTCCCTTTTATTCAGGAGGTTCTGAGTCTGTAAACTGGCTCAGATCTGGAAATTGATTGAGGGGCCATGATTCTGTTTTTATAATTCAAATGTATTTTGTCCATTTGACCTAGAAGTTTTCTGCTTATATAAATTAAGTAGGAATACAGTAGGCTTCCTATCAGTTTCACTTCTAGGAACACTATGATTAATTAACCAATGCCAGAGGTCTACATGAGTCAGACTATTGTGATTGCTGCTTTGCCTCTGCTGTCCATTATGATAGCTGTGCCCACCTTGCCTTTGATGGTTGAGTGCCACCACTTGGCCCATACCACCTCAGGATCCAATTATTCCCATTGTATTTAAGTTTTGTAGTTGAGTGATTGTGGTTTCCACTGTTAGATCTGACATACAGAGAAGAGCAATTACAGGGCTTTTCAAAGATGCAGGTGCTGCCCTCACAAATCTATTTTGCAAGGCATTGGTCAAGGGTATATCTTCTAGACCTCCCAGCTGGGATGAGTAGGTCTAAAGTGACTAATCCACTCCACCATCCTAATCTCCCTAAGCCTTTGGATCCCTTCCTCTACATTAAACCAAGGGAGATCAGGCCTTTCCAGCTCGCTCACAGTGGGCATCTTGAATCCATATTTTAGCTAGCCAAGCAAATAAACCATTAGAACCTTTTTTAACTCCCCGAGCTACAACATTAAATGCAGAGTCCCTAATTAGTGGGCCCAAATCAATAAATTCAGCCTGACCCAACTCTATCTTCCTTCCACCATTATCCCACACTCTTAATATCCACTCCCATGCCTGTTCTCCAGATTTCTGTTTATATTAATTAAAGAATTCAAGCAGTTCTTCTCAAGTGTAGCACACCTCGTCATGGGTCATACTCAACCTTACCTCTAGGGGCCTGCCAGGACTTTAGTTATAGGTGTAGAAGCAAACAGGCGTGTTGGGAGTGGCTCCTGAGGAGAATCAACATGATCTTACCTGGCAACTGCCTCAGGGGAGGCCATCACCATTGCCTCAGGCAGTGCAGGGTTTATCTCCTCAGACAAAGGTGGAAAGGCTGATGGCAGCATGGGTTGGAGAAGGGATGTTGCCAATACTGGGGATAGAGAAGTTGTTTCTTCTGGCAAAAAAAAGTTTCATCAGAGTTTACAAACTCAGTGTCCCCAGTTTCATCAGGGCCCTCCCACAGGTCCCCATTCCAAGTTGCAGGGTCCTATTATTTTCCAATCAATGCCCTCACTTTAACAGTAGACACCTGGTGAGGCTTTGCATACACCTTTCCTTGCAGGTGACCCATTCGCATGATAAGAGCTTGTGTCTGTATTGCCACAAATTCAGCTCTTTTTCAACAGAAGATAAGTCTCTCAGAACAATCTTAGTAGATTTGAAGCTCAGTATCTGCTTCTGAAGCTAGGAGTTAGAATTCCTGAGTTCATCATTTTCTTTCATCACTTTTCCACTGAACTTAGGAGCAATGAACTAACTTCATTATGTTTCTTGGCTCTCCATTTATGGTCAAAGGTATTATGTATAGAGTCACTAAACTCCTTGCCTCTCATGATTGATGAAACAGGAGCATCAAATGCATTTATTTTGCATAACTTCCTGAACAGTTCATGCCAAGGACTATGAGTGTTCTCTATACTATTAGAAGTAGAGTCCTTAGCATTTTGGGGTTTAATATTAAGCAACCAACTCCAGAAACCCCAAAACCAATGAAAGAACTCATCCTTAATATTCTATCCCTCTAGAACCACTCCTGGTACCAAAATCTATATTAGTCAGGGTTCACTAGAGGGACAGAACTAACAAGATAGATTATATATATAAAGTGTAGTTTATTAAGTATTTTCTCACATGATCACAAAGTCCCACAATAGGCCGTCTGCAAGCTGAGGAGCAAGGAGAGACCGTCTCAATTCCAACACTGAAGAACTTGGAGTCTGATGTTTGAGGGCAGGAAGCATCTAGCACTGGAGAAAGACGTAGGCTGAGAGGTTAGGCCAGTGTAGTCTTTTCACGTTTATCTGATTGCTTTATATTCTAGCCACACTGGCAGCTGATTCAACAGTGCCCACTCAGATTAAGAGTGGGTCTGCCTTTCCCAGCCAGTGACTCAAATGTTACTCTCCTTTGGCAACACCCTCACAGACATGTCCAGGATCAGTACTTTGCATCCTTCAATCCAATCAAGTTGACACTCAGTATTAATCATCACAGTTATCCAGGCATATTTACTTGATTCCCTAAACAGAATGGAAATTAGCATATGTTAACAGTTCTTGGTTTCTCATTTTCTAAATTAAAACAAGTCTGGAATGAGTAAAATGAACAGTATGGTAAACTTAGCTTTAGCTAATTTTACTTAATTATCTTTATTTTCTATTTCCTATGAATGGTTTAACAACTCTTAGAAAACAGAAGAATATGCAAATGTTAGCTTTGAGTCTAACTGCTTTTCCACATCGTAAAGGTTGATGTATTTTCAATGAAATTGGAATCACACCTCCAAGTAGAAATAAAAATGCCCAACTTGATTCACTCTTGAGTGTAGAAGACAAAGTTCATAACTGCCTGTGAGTCTGTAATGAGAATGTCAATGCTTTTTTACAGCTTTTGCCAGCAAGAGAAGCTTCCAATGACCTTCCAGTCCTGTGTGATCACCAAAGAGTGCCAGGTTTCTGAGTGGTCAGAGTGGAGCCCCTGCTCAAAAACATGCCACGACATGGTGTCCCCTGCAGGCACTCGTGTAAGAACACGAACCATCAGGCAGTTTCCCATTAGCAGTGAAAAGGAGTGTCCAGAACTAGAGGAAAAAGAACCCTGTTTGTCTCAAGGAGATGGAGTTGCCCCCTGTGCCACGTGAGTAAATAAAGAAGGGTATAGTGTCTGCCCAAACTACATTTGCTCAGCTCTTTGATTTTGACTGAACAGTATTCTGAGCAACAGTAATTTTTACACACACAAAAATATATCTTTACAAACAGTATCCTTAAAAAAAACTGGTTTTACAGAATAAAAGTGTCTCTTACAAACTAAATCTCCATGAAATTTTTAGCACCAATTCTATGTTTATGTATTTTTTATAATAGGAGTTGCCAAAATTTTTCTGTAAAGGGGTAGATAGTTAAAACATTAAGCTTTGCTGGCCACACATGTCTCTATTGCAATGACTCAACACTGCTATTGGAGCTAGAGGTAATATGTAAACAACTGAGTGTGGCTGTGTTCCATTAAAATTTTATTTAGATATATAAAAAAAAGTGGCAGGTTGATTTGATAGATTATCATTAACTATTAAAATTCAGTACTTTGTATAACAAATCCTATTCAATAGAGTAAAATACTACATCAAAATAATGAGACTTTAAGTTCCATGAGGACAAAGACTGTGCTTACTAATATTGGGAAAGGGGTTGGGTTTTTTGCTTGTTTGACTTTTTGTTTAATTACTAGCATATATCACAGTACCTGGTACAAAATAAGTGTTCAATAAATATTCGTTGAATTCAGATTAAATAAGACTCATTCTGAAACATTTGGCAGTATGACAGTATTAAAATGTAATTTCCAAGTTATTATTGTGAATTATTTTGGTAATAGCAATATTTCAGCTTAATCTGTATATAGGATATTTATAAAGCAACTTATGTTAGTTTTTCAATATAGATGTGTGAACTTCATTGAGAGCATCTCTGGATTATTCCAAACATTTAAAGAACATGCATATAGCTAGATCTTTATGAACCAGTGGGGAGGCAAATTACTACTACTACTATTCCTATAACAACAAAAAAGTAATGTTTTATGCCAGATATATAATTGTGCAGCACTTTGGACTCATCCATTGTGCTCTAATGTAAAAAGTGACTGAAACCTCCACAGAGAATTTCCTCCCCATTATCTCTGCCTATCTCACTGATTGTTCTGGTTCCTTTCCACATGATAGGCTCAAGGAAGTTGCCAGGATTTCCTGTGTTTTCTCTCCTATGAGTTTCTTCTATTTTTGTTGCAAGCTAGGTGCTTTATTCTTTTTCTTCTCAGATATTCAAACACAATTAACAAAATAAATAATAAATATATATCCTTCAGTATCTTTCTCCATGCCCTTTTTTGGGGGTAACATTTTTCACAGAATGTGTAACCAATTTACATTATTGAAAGACTATTCCTCTCATTGGACTTTTTGGCGGGACCTAAATCGGAACTTCAGTTTATTTAAAATGATTATTGCAACTCCCTTAAAAAAATGATCTATTTGGTTTTGCTTCCTTCCCCTTCAATCCCCAAACCAGGCATCAATTATCTGTGTTTCTAGAATTGACCTGAGTGCTGCCCTTCCTTTATAAATTAATGTCAGGTGTTATTTCTTCATGACCCAGTCCCACAATTCATTAAGCAACAAATATCCACTTATAAAATTTAAAAACAGGCATGAAGTTCATCTTCACTGTCACAAAACCTTACCATTGACAGAGTGAAGAATCTAGATTAGACATCTGAGGGCCGTTTAACCTTCTGCCTGATTCAGATGAATATTAGCACATCCATTTGCACCTATGCTGGCTGTTCATCTGATTACTAAGGAAGCATCTTGGTTAAAGTGACACAAAGTGCTACATGAGTCATTTTCTTTGTGCTTTTAGAATATCCATTTTCCTTGAGGTGGAGAAATGCCATCACTTCCTATCTTCGGTGGCGTCGGGAAATGTTTCCCTAGCTATCTCCTTCAATCATATGTTGGACTGACAATCCCCTGACATTTCTCTCACATCATAATCTTGATTGGAGCTTTAATTGAGCATCAAAGATCTTCTTTCCTGTGCTCCACTGATGAGAAGTGCCAGCTCTTTGCATCATGCATCAGCACTCATTAGGAATGCTCAGTGCCCCCCCCCCCAAAAAAAAGAATCTTACTCTTGACAATAAAGAGAAAACTCTGATTTATTCTCTTATAATTTTTAACCCTAATACACAATACACAATTATAATTTTGCTATACTGTGCAGTTTTCATTTAGTTTTTAAAAGGCAAAGCAAATGTTTTGGTTCATCATCACTCAGAACGTTTCCCATTTTCATATTCAATCCTCCTTTGTTTATAGGCAACAAGAAAGGGCAAGCCTGGGTTCAGCTTAATTGAACATAAAATTTCATGTTTTCAGCAGTATGCTCCGTTTTCATAAAATATTTATAAGTAACTTCCAGTAATTGCAATTAAAACAGGATCACCCTAAATTTAACCCCTCATTAAATGGAGCACTGCAGAGCATAAAGAAGGAGTTGAAACCAAATATGCACCATAGATGTAGTCTACGATGGATTCTCTAGGAAAATGCTTTTGAGACTAATTTTCATTAAAAGAAAGTATGACTGGAGTAGAGAAACGTGTCATTCAGTAATTATGGTTGCTGCTGCTGGTGTTTTCTTTATTTAGGTATGGCTGGAGAACTACGGAGTGGACTGAGTGCCGTGTGGACCCTTTGCTCAGTCAACAGGACAAGAGACGCGGCAACCAGACGGCCCTCTGTGGCGGGGGCATCCAGACCCGAGAGGTGTACTGTGTGCAGGCTAATGAAAACCTCCTCTCACAGTTAAATACCCACAGGAACAAAGAAGGTAACCTTTGCTTTCTTCTCAAGAATTCACTTATGCAGACTGACTGAGCATGTGATGGCTCTGAAGGGGTATATACACAGCCATCCGGGGCATGAGAGCTGCATTTCTGTTCACATTGTGGTTGGTATTCACTATGGTAAACAGGTGATCCACATTATGGTTGTAAAAATATTTAGTACAACTCCATCTTTGATCAGTTCTGGTTTACTGACAAGTTTCTTTAAAATTTTGACTTAAAGGCCTTCTTGACTCAACCTCTGCATCAAACTTTAGAAACAATAATTTAAAACTGGAATAAAAATTTATTTGTAAATATACACAGATCATGCAAATATATGTTCTAAATTCCAAAATTATATAAGAAATAAAACTTGCTTGTCAAAAAAAAAAAAAA
>NW_016809297.1:48520-104722 GCF_001698545.2 Rhinopithecus bieti | reverse complement strand
CTTGCTCTGTCACCCAGGCTGGAGTGCAGTGGCCGGATCTCAGCTCACTGCAAGCTCCGCCTCCCGGGTTTACGCCATTCTCCTGCCTCAGCCACCTCGCCCGGCTAGTTTTTTGTATTTTTTAGTAGAGACGGGGTTTCACCGTGTTAGCCAGGATAGTCTCGATCTCCTGACCTCGTGATCCACCCGTCTCGGCCTCCCAAAGTGCTGGGATTACAGGCTTGAGCCACCGCGCCCGGCCTACATCTTTTTTTTTAAATTATATCTGTTTCAGAACCAGGTGTATTAAGTGTACAAAAGAATAAGTGAATCTAATATGGCCCAAGCTAAAACTGTATATTTTAGATATTAATTAATATGACTCTAAAATTATCATAATTATTGGATCAAGTGTATATTGAATGAGTAGATCTTAAGTTCACACAAAAATATGAACATTTTTAAGCAGTACTGTCAGCAGTCTTTATCCTCCTGTCTGAGGAATAGCAGGACTTCTTTCACTGTCACATTGAACGTATATCAACATATACAATTTGTTTAAGAGAATGAGGATAGAAATACCAATACAGATTGCATGTCATGGAAGTCCTCAAAGTCATCAGGAGAGCATGTAGACAAACAAGTAATTAAAATGCCATATGTATGCCATACAACCAAGATTCAGAATGAGCATAAGGGAGTAGTAGAAACAGAGCCCTTTGTGGAGGGAGTGGCACTTGAGCTGAATGATGACAGAGACACTACTTACAGGGAAGCATGGTAAGAGTGCAAGAGGGAGTTCCCTTCAGGCAAGGGAACAGTGTGTATTAAAGCACAACGCTAAAGAAAAACAAAAACAAAGGACAAATCTCACCAATAAAGATGAGCGTGTTGTATTTGGCGGGTTGTGGAGAGGGGCGGGGAGGAGAGGAGACGAGAGGACAGGGTTGAATTTCCTAGAAAATACCTTGGTAGAAAAAGAACAAGGATAAAGGCCCTCTTTGATACCACCAAATGAAATACCAAAAAAGGAGAATATTTTGGGAAGGAATATGAGCAAAAATGATCAGAAAATATGGTAAAGAACCAAGAGAAATGAATGTTTTAAAACCAAAGAAGAGATGGCTTCTCTGCCCCTCCCAAAAAGGACTGACACCAGTGACCAGTAATTCATGGAAGATAAAAACTGAAGTTTTGCAGTTGCAACTTTCAAAATTTAATTGTTCTGTATCCACTAACTTTACACAGCATGTCAACACATTTAGGAGTCTAGCCGAGGGATACATTTTACTACTAATGTATCTTGAGGTTATAAGAAGTAGCATAAAACATGTAATGTTAGTACATTAATATTTTCTTGGCCACTTTAATGGCTGCATTTTAACACTCTTAAGTAGATTTATTATAGCAGTCTTTCCAGGGTAGTATAATTTCATTGCTAGAGGTAGATCAGATTTTAGTTTTGGAATGTCAATTATGTCCTGTAGGTTATTACTTTCCAGAGATCCTTCAGAATTCTAAATTGCAACTGGGTATTTTTTTAAAGCATTTTCTTTTAGAGCTCCCCCGACCACTGCTAAGCCACTGCAGACACCAAAAAAGTCACAGATAAAGAAGGAAAACTGAAAGAATATCATTATTAAGATGTAGTTGTTAGACTAAAGCAAATGCCAAAGCAAAGGTCAATAGATATGGAAGTAATTAATTCACCTAAAATTAATATTTATCATGTAAATATGTAACATGAATAATTTAGGAATGTGTGTCCTTTCATATCATATACCAAGAATACTAATGAACTTCTTAAAGTCTTTGCAGAAACAGTTGATTCTCCCTAAAAATGTAGCATTTATTCCACCAAATTTAGACTCTGTTAGTTTCTCTCTGGGAGCGCTTAACATTTCTCAATAGGAAACATATTCAGTATACCGGTATCCCAGGTGTGACATGCGAAGTCTATAAATATGTGTGAATGGAGAACAATTAGACTGTGGGCTTGAAGATTATTCACACTCTATGTTCAGTCATGTTCATATGAAAGATGAAAGCTTATCTTACAAAAGAGAGAAATCCCTCAAAACAACTCCCCCAGCTAATAAGAAGACACTCATTTCAAGAATCCAAGACTGTGTAACCATGAACAACCTGTACTACGAACAACTCAGTTTTACTTCAAGAACAATCTACACTGTTTGCAGATTCACACCCTGTGTTCTCTAGATGACTTGTTTTCACATATAACCAAGATGTGAAAAAGACCCCAACACAAAATAAAATACTTTAACTCAAAAATAAAATTTCTTAGTACAAAAAATACTGAAAGCAAGTGATATGAAATTTATGTAAACTTCCTTTATTAACTTGGTGCATTGTATTACACAGGGGAATGGTAATGACTACCTTAGCACAAAGGCAGGAAGCATTAATGACTTTACTCATTGGTATATTCCCTACTACTAAGTGACCCACACCATAAGGGACAGAAAAATTCTTATCCTTGGAGTTAATATATTTAATTTCCAAAATAATAAAATGTATCATATTAAAGTACTCACAAGGTCTTTAGTATAATATTCACAATTTGGTATGCTTTTGTGTCAGTGGAATTATATCATCAGAACATATCCTAAATTGGAGATAGCACCTGTAAACAATAGGAAAAAATATATCTAACCGATATTAGACAATGTCTATATTTTATTATTGGCACTGCTCTTAGCTGTAGGTAACCCTTCCAATCCTGACAACTATTCCCCCACAATATTCAGGTGAGCAGAATTTCTACTATATCATTTCCATAGAAGAAAGGCTCCACGAGTTCCCTACTGAGAATGTCAGTAGTAAAACCCTTGACAGTTTTTGTTCAGCCAGCTGATCAGATTTCCAGTAGGCTATGAAGAATGTCCAGCTTATGCTGGTGTGAAATCTACCCTTATCAGAACATGACAGGAAGAGGTCTTGCCTGTGGGGAGGTTTTCTGCATGAGTCCTAGAAAGCTGATGAACATGTTGCTGATCGTTGGATGTGTGGAAGTAAATTGATTCTTTTTAGAGTTCAAAGTAAAATGAAAGTAGATTTTACCTACAGTAACTCAAGAAATTCTTCCATTTAGTACAGATTGAACATGTTTTTAAATGAGAGAAACTAAAAGTATTGGCTATAAGGCACCGTTAAGCTTACAGTGACTTAAGAGCATTACTCTGTAGAAAACACATTGAAAATCCACACTAAAATCTAGATATTGTCTGTGGGATTGAGGGTTATTAAGAAAGACAGCCTGGATAATAAGCCTGTATGATGACATAGAATGAGATATAGCAGCAGAAAGGATTAGAGAATCAATGGGAAGATAGGCAGAGGGATGGATGATTGAACTGTGAATGGATAGATGGAAAGATAAGTAAAGAACTCACATTTCCTTATGCTCAACAAAGAAAGAAGAAAATAAAATAGTCACACCATTGCTAAATGGAAAGTAAATTATTTATCATTGTATTTTGTCTACAATTTCCACACACAAACCCACTTTAGCAAAAGCTTTTTGGAAAAAGAGAAAAGAAAAGAAAGGCTATGCTTATGGTGCTATTTCCCTGTTATTTTAGAAAGTAAATATCAGAGTGTGCTGAAGTCTTGTGCTGTGTCTTTCCTATTGCTCACTTTTGAAAAAAAAAGGTAGGTGAGAATATTTTACATGATAGTTCCACCCGAAGTGTGTATCAGGGAACCATGGGTTGCTGATACCTAAGAGAGTCTCCATAGATTCTCAGATGCAATCCTTAAGTCATTTAGGAAAGGGAATGGTTTATTTTTACTTTCTATTTTGCTAAAATATATCAAGCCTGTCCCATGAAGAAAATGATTTCATGTTTTTTGACTTTCTATAATGCCATTATATAGATGTAAATTACAGGAAAACAAGATTTTTAAATTTACTGACTTCTAAAACTTTCACTATGATACTATAATTATACAAACAGGCATATAAAGTTTGGCTAGGAATACTTTTTGAGAATAATATAGGTATAAACACTCCATCATTTATTGTATTTCTAAGCATACCACTTTCTGCTCATTTTAATGTGGTAAATGAAAAAGAACTAGAACCCATGATGGCTACAGGTTGGAAACACAGTGCACTGTAAATACAGTGGAATGTAAAAAGCACTGGAAAATAATACAGCACGTCCTAAATAATGCTATTTTGTCGATGAACATTTTGTCATAACATTGACGAGAAAAAAAAATCGATTCCCAGCTGAGGCTACTGTCTCTATGGAGTCTGCGTGTTCCTCCCACGTCTGCATGGGCTTTCTCTGGGTCTTTTGATTTGCTTACATGCCTCAGAGATGTTCACATCAAGTGAACTGGCATGTTTATGGAGTCCCTGTCTGAGTGAGTGTGGGTGTGTGTGTGAGCGCACCCTGAGATGGGATGGTGTGTTATCCAGCCACGGTTCCCACATTGCTCCCTAAATTGATGGAGTAGGCTCTGGCCACCCACAACCCTGGACTGAAATAATTACGTAATAAATGATCTTACTTGTTTTTAATCTTTCTTAAGTGTACGTATAGCTTAGATTTATTTCAGTGTTTAATATTAAAAGTGTTTTGGTCTTTATTTAGAAGTTTAGTGATGGTTTTGTGGCCAGAAATATGCCGTGGGAACTTAACTCTCTTGTTTAAATCAATTAGCCTATGGAGAGATGAGTTCCCTTTTAGCGATGAGTAGTCAAGTTTTCCAAGAACCTATTGGTGATGTTAAGTGAGGACTTACTGTATATAATAATTAAAATATAGGAATCCCCAAAGGCATCAGAGCCTCCTCATTAGCCAGTCCTCTGGATATGTTGTGGGAGAGAACAGCTTTTACCGTATGAAATTACTCTGTGAACAGTAGACTACAAAATGGGAAGTGAGATATCAAGAGGTTCAGCTACTGGGGTAAAAGGTAATAAAAACTCATGCTGGGAATTAGATTAAGGTATTTAGTGGTCTACCCAGAGGTAACGTAAGAGCTTTTATTGGAGAAACAGCTTACTGATGAGACTTCAGGAAGTATTCAACCAAAAAGGCAATCAGAGAAACATATCATGAGGCAGCTCAGAAGTCAAATAAACGTTGAGTACTGTGCTTTATGCCTTTAACTTGGTAGGTTTTTAGTAAACATTTGCTGTTTGATATATTTATTGTCCCCTTTAAAAATGGTACAATCTCTTTTAATTTCTCTGAAAATTATCTCTTGAATATTTCTGATATCCACCCCCACTTAAATTCTGTTTCACAAAGAGGCTATAGTCACACTCACACTGCCTTTTATCTCTGAATATAGAACTGTTTACACCTCTGAATTTGAATAGAAGACACATGATCTAGTCCTTAGATCAAATGACATGAGTCAAGATTCACACACCTTGTTTTCAGTTTGGACATTAATTTAAGAGAACACTTTTTATTTCTTTTATCTTTTCTAATTATGGTATATAGTTTAAAAGTCTTTTAACTTTTCATCTTAAGGCTATTTTCAATAGAACCCCAGATAGAAATCAGGAAACCTGGTTTTCATTTCTGCTTGGCATGTATTCTTAGGCACATTACTTAACTTTATTTGCCTGAAGATACCTATTTATAAATTACTCTTCTGTTCCTATTCAAGCTATGTGACAAGCTAGTTTACACGAAAAACCAGCCGTTATATAACACCTCATCAAGATTCATGCACGTGGAATACATTGTTTGGGGAAATGGGTAGAAACATTAAACACTCTTCTATTTTATTAGCTCATTATGCATGTTAAAAATTTAAGAGTAATTATGAAGTAAAAATACATATTTTGGTTTAATAACTACTAATATATTTCTATAATTGTGTATTATTATACAGTAATATAATCAATTATTAATAATTAAGTAATGTGCATATGTATTTTTTCCAATGTTGTTTTAAATGATCTTAAGGGCAGAACTGAGGTCTTGACTAAATGATTCCCCAGAACAAACCAGCAAGGCTGAGCTGCTGATGTTTTCTGTGGTTGCCCTTGGGTGGGGATGGTACAGGAAAAGGGTTACACATTTTGGGAACCTGGGAGGAGTGAAGACAATAAGGAGCATGACACAGAAACTTTAACCAGAGAAAGAGAATACAGGCAAAAATACTGCATTACTTCATTAATCTCAAAGGATAATCAAGTAAGTAGAGAAACTCAACTTTCCTGTAGAGGGAGATGACAATTACATAGGTCAGCCTCAGGCTTCACTTAGGAGAAAAATAAGACTCACTAATAATTCTAGTTATGGGCCTGTATTCATATTGGTTTTAGTTTCAAATTTATGCTTACTTCCAGGAGTCCAAAACTGCAAAGCTGAGAAATTAATATAAGAAATTGTATCATTCCACTGGTACTACTAGAATGCCTGAAATAAACAAATGCAAAAACTCTCTAGATGAGAATACCTTAACCTAAGGCACAGGATTTACCCTGTAAACTGCACCATCCAAAATTATGAATTATGCAAGGAAAAATAATCCATCATAAATGAGATTTAAAATGCCTAACAAAGAGTAAGATTAGACTCCCAAGATTGGAAATACTGTATTAGAAATAGCAGATAGAGGCCAGGTATGGTGACTCACGCTTGTAATCCCACCACTTTGTGAGGCTGAGGCGGGTGGATGGGCTTCAGTCTGGAAGTTCGAGACCAGACTGTGCAACATGGTGAAACTTTGTCTCTACCAAAAAATACAAAAACTGCCAGGTGTGATGGCATGCACCTGTAGTCACATCTACATGGGAGGCTGAGGTAAGAGGATCTCTTGAGCCCAGGATGTGGAGATTGCAGTTAGCCAAGATTGCGCCACTGCACTCCAGCCTGCGTGACAGAGTGACAGAGAAAGACCCTGTCTCAAAACAAACACAAAAACAGATAGAGACCATAAAATGCTAAAAACTTATTAAAGATTTAAAGGAAAACCTTACAAGATTAAAATAATGAGTCACAATAAAAAAGACCAATTTTTTTAGATAGTAGTTTTAGAACTGAAAAACACATTAATTGGAAATAAATAAATGGGTAATTTGGACAGATTGAGCTAAAGAGTTATTAGTAAACTGAAGACAAACATAAGGAAATTATTGAATATGCAACACTGAATAGAAGTTGAAAATAAAAGTGAGGATAATAGTCATGCAAAGTTGAACAAGAAGGTTCAGAATATAACAATCTAAACAAAGGGAGAGAAAATGTTCCAGAAGTGATTAAAAAAACACAGATATACAGAATTAAGAAAAACAGGAATTTTCAAGCAGGATAATAAAATACCTGCACTAGAGACAATGTAGTGAGATTTTGGCTCAACAACTACAGAGATTTGTTAAAAGGAATAGAGACAAGAAAAAGATTATTTACAAAGGAATTAACAAATTAATAGTGAAATTTTCAGCAGCTACAGAAAAACGAAACAACACTAATTATATATTCAGAGTACTGAGAGGAAAGTAACTGGCAACGTAGAATTATCTACCCAGCTACCTAACTTTCAAAAATATGAGCAAAATTTAGACAAAGGTGAAAGGGATTGCCTCCAATAAACCCTCACTGAAAAATTGCCAAAGGATATTTAAGAAGAAGGAAATCAAACCAAGAAAGATTGATTAAAGATGAGCAAAGAATTTGGTAAACACATGGATAGTCTAATTAAGCAGAGATATGTGTGAAGCAATGCTAATATTATAATGCGCAATTAGTTGATGAACAAAAGTAATACAGGATAGGAAAAAATAAGGGGTATGTTGTTTAGGAAAAAGGTGGAAATATTGAACACCCTTCTATTTTATTAATACTATGCATGTTAAACAATTAAGCATGATTATTACATAATAATACATATTTTTGTTTAATAACTATTAATATATTGTATAATTATATATTATTAATACAGTAATATAATCAAGTATTAATAATTAAGTAATGTGCATATATATTTTTCCAATCCAATAGAAAAAATAAAAGAGGCTGGATAAAATTTAATCAATTTAATAGAAGTACTAAATAAGAAAAAATATACCGATTTTTTACATGGACTATCTGATACCAAATAAAGACTAGAAATGGAGCTTTAAAATGTCAGACTAAAACATTATTACAGAAAATCATTTTGTTTTAACTATAAGCTGCATCTGGGAGACAAATCAGCTGTATTACAAATGTTTACAGTGACCAAACTAAGAGTGTGTACTCTTCAGTCCAAACAGTCACCCCTGCTGGAAAATATGTTGGCAGACTAACAGATCACACAGCATATTAATATTTTCCAGTAAACAATGCCACCTTTATATACAAAGCACAGGTGAAAATCATATTTTGTCAAGGAAATAACATAAGATTAATTTACCATATATGTGTTCAGTGTCAAAACTATTCAGGAGAATAAGAGGTTGGATCAACTAAATGGCATTTGATAGAACATTTTCTTAGATAATAAAAAATGCCCAGAATTTTCTCCAATATTTTTAGAGTGAAGGATAATCTTCACAAATGTAAAATTCAGAAACAATCATGTTATCAAATTGATATTTTTCAATGAAGCATGACAGCAATTGCCAACTTCTAAATTTGAAGGATAGAAGCATCTGAAAATTTATGAGTATTTCAAACCTATCTCTCTTTTATCATTCTAGTTTTCCCAGTTTGCTAATGGAAAAGACAAAAATGACATTAGCAAAGAAATTATTATCCAGACAAGATCATAAAATTCATGGTGTATCTTGGTGTCTTGTACAAAGTCATGGATGATGTACTAATAAAGTATATGAGTAATATTAAGCTAATAATAAAACATTGGATAATAATCTTGTGACACAGAAATAATAGGTTACAAACAATAGAATATCTCTAACAACATGAAGTATAATGAGTACTTATAAATTCCCACGGTTAAGTCCCAAATGCCCACTATTAAAATGTAGTAATAATAATGATAATGATAATGACAATATTAATTACATTTATTGACATTATATTAATTATTTGGTTGCCTCAAAGATTAAATGTGTATGCTGGGAACACACACTTGCAACGATTTAACGTTAAACTCATCCTGTGTTCATTCTCCCAAATGTTATTTTTCTGAACATCAATTACAGTAGAGGAAGGGTTGCAAATTTAGGTATCTCACTTGTTATTTTTTCATTCACTCAGCAAACACTTATTGAACAATTATTAGGGTACAACACTGATGTGGACATTGAAGATATAATTTTTATATTTTTATTTTATTTTACTTTGTATTTTAAGTTCAGGGATACAAGTGCAGGCTCGTTACATAGGTAAACTTGTGTCATGGGGGTTTGTTGTACAGATTGTTTCATCACCCAGCTATTAAGCCTAGTACTCATTAGCTAGTTATTTTTCCTGATCCTCTCCCTCCTTCCACCCTCCATCTTCCAAAACACTCCGGTGTGTGTAGTTCCCCTCTATGTATTCATGTTTTCCCATCATTTAGCTTCCACCTATAAGTAAGAATATGCAGTATTTGGTTTTCTGTTCCTGTCTTAGTTTACTAAGGATAATGGTCCCCAGCTCCATTCATGTCCCTGCAAAGGATATGATTTCATTCTTTTAATGGCCGCATCATATTTTATGGTGATTTTTTTAAAAAGTAGACTTTATACCTGTATCCTTCACAAGGCTGACATAGGGTGACTTGTATGAATCTGTCAGTTTGGGGCTGTCTAATCCCTGAGAGTGCACTACACCATGGTCCATCCTTAACAAATCTGTACCCTTATTCCTCAGGTGAATTTGTTTTCTCTAAAGCATATATCCTCAAAATATAGTTTAAGAATTACCTGGATGCTTTAAGAAAATGCAAACTTTCCTGGATATTACCCACTGGGGTTGTAATTCTGTAGGTCCTGAATGAGGCAGGAATCTGTTTTTTTATAAGGATTGTCACTGCTCATAATCAAGAGTTGATTTTACCATACAACTAATGAGAGTTCTTTGGGCCCCAAAGCTTATGCGATTTAGAGAGGACTAATTATTCCAACAACAACAAAAGTCAGATTGCAAAATTCCAAATTAAAAATCACTCACTAACATCTCTGCCAGGGCCTTAGAAGAGCCCAAACCTTAAGCTTTATGGGCTTCTCAATAAATCTACCCCTAATTCTAACATAGATTTTTGGCCTCTATTACAGCCAATGAGAATGACTACTTTAAGTTGAGAAACAGAAACACATGCATTGTGTCTTGAAAGGCCTTTCTTCCCCCATAGCTCTAGATGTATAATTGGGAAGAATGGAATGACTAGAAAAAGTCACTATATATTTGCCTAAGTGAACTGGACCTTTCAGTTATAATATTAGTCTTTTCTACATTCTTTGACCCCCCAGTTTTAGATCCCTGGGCTCTAAATCTTTAGAAACTCACAAGACCTTGCTAGTATTTAAGCTGAGAAATTAGGGAAGGACAGATACTGTTTCATCTTACTTCATACCTGTAACCTGAGATGGAAAGAAGCCATAGCAGTTAATACAGGACCTTCCATTAATGAAAGAAAGATGGTGGGTAAAATGTCATCTAACCTGACAGTATCAAGTGACTATAGTATCCGTGCTTTTTGTAACCCTTAAGCACTTACTTCATCGAGTTCGTTGTAGATGAATGATAGCGCCAGGAGGAACTTTGAAATGAGTGCTCAGGGATGTGCACTGGCGAATGAATAGCATTTTTTCAGAGGCACATTCCTGCTATCTAAAGATGTAAAAGAGATGGTTTGTGGCTAGGGCTGGTTGTTCCCTGCCTTGCTGATGATTGCTCAATAGGGAGTAGCTACTCTCTCCAGTGTTAACAGAGGAGTGCAAACTACATTGTAGAACTCATTAATATTTATTCCTTCTAAAAGCAATGGGCGATAAAAAAGGGAAATAAACCAAGGAGAATAGCAATGGGAAAAGAAAACCATAACAACAGATTCATCTTAGAAAGCTCTCATCAGTCATTGCACACAAAAATATGCTCAAAAGACAAGGATGCAGCTCATATTCTAAGTTTGAAATCCACTAAAATGTCTCTTACTGGGGAGCTAATTTAAGAAAAAAAAAATGGTACATTGAATGCAATTCAAGAACTCAAAGTAGTAATCTATATTCTTGTAATTATATACCTCTTTACAATTTTACATTTTCTGTACTTGACAAAGCTACATGTCCTCAGTGTCGGAGACTGTGTTGTATCCGTAGATGCACAAGAACTCTCTCTAAGCTAAGCATCACCTATCCATTGAAGCAAAACCAATGCCATTTCAGTTCCTTTTCTTTTGCTAGACCTCTATTTTCTTCCTTGAAATACCTTCAACCATTGTCCCAATTATCCAAATATCTCCTCTTTTAAAGAATCTTTTTCAAATTACAAGACCTTAATCACCTTCCTTTATCCAAAGTCTGTATAGCCCTTTCCTGCCTTATTTCTTGATTTGCCATTTGATTTCATATGATTCTATTCTATTCGTGCCAACTTCCCAAGATTGTAAGCCTCTGAGAGAGGGCATAGTATTTTATCCTTCCCTAAACTTCTTTAGTACAACATTCATTCTTAGCAGAGGTCTGGGTACATCTGCTAATTGTATCCTTTGGAAATATCTTTTAAAAAGACAGAGAAATGCCTTCAGTTAGAGGATGTTGACTTCCTGGACATTTAATTTATAAGGTTTCATTTTGAATTAACCTATCTTTTGCACGAATTCATTCTTTATCTCTTATGCTTTCCTTTCCTTTCAAAGGCTTAATGAGATGACATATGTAACATATGTAAATCATTTCCTAGCATAAGGCCTTGCATTTATTGTATGCCAAATGAATATTAATTGCTTTTGTTTATGTGTTTACTTTTCTGGTTGAATTGAGAAAAGGGAATTTTTTAAATAACAGTTTCACTCCAAATCTTTAGCATGCAATAAAGGCTAATTGTATATTAGCTTGCTAGTTGAAAAACATAATGGAGAGCAAATAATACTGTCTCCTTACAGTATGTGTTAAAATCCTGCCATGGGCTAAAATTACATACAAAATTGTTCCTTTCTTGGGGGAAAAAAATAGACCTTTTCTAAAGCTTTCATTGTATTATTTTAGAATAAGAATAAATATAATTAATTTTACTTCTATAGGTATGGTAGTCAGAATAATTACAGCTTCCCTTCCTTTGTGATTCAGAAGCCTTGTGAATTTTAAGCAGTACTCCATTGCCAAAGAATTCTGACGAAGATGCTTATAGTAACCCTCAGATTGTTAGGTTACTCTAAAACAACACTTTCACCCTTGCTCAACCTTGGAATGCCGCACTGATTAATCTGCCCCTTATATCCCACAGGATTTCTGGGGATCTAAAATGCCCTTGGATAGGCAGCTTTATGCCTGAGAAAACTTAGCCCTTATTGTTAAAATAATAATTATAGCAACTAGATGCGTAAAACATAGGGTTTAGAGGATGGCCGTGGAGGCTCATGCCTGTAATCCCAGGCCTTTGGGAGGCTGAGGTGGGCAGATCACTTGAGGCCAGGAGTTCAAGATCAACCTGGTCAACATGGCAAAATGCCATCTCTACTAAAATGCAAAATTAACCAGGTGTGGTGGCACACACCTGTAGTCCCAGATACTCAGGAGACTGAGGCACAAGAATTGCTTNACTCCATTGCCAAAGAATTCTGACGAAGATGCTTATAGTAACCCTCAGATTGTTAGGTTACTCTAAAAACAACACTTTCACCCTTGCTCAACCTTGGAATGCCGCACTGATTAATCTGCCCCTTATATCCCACAGGATTTCTGGGGATCTAAAATGCCCTTGGATAGGCAGCTTTATGCCTGAGAAAACTTAGCCCTTATTGTTAAAATAATAATTATAGCAACTAGATGCGTAAAAACATAGGGTTTAGAGGATGGCCGTGGAGGCTCATGCCTGTAATCCCAGGCCTTTGGGAGGCTGAGGTGGGCAGATCACTTGAGGCCAGGAGTTCAAGATCAACCTGGTCAACATGGCAAAATGCCATCTCTACTAAAAATGCAAAAATTAACCAGGTGTGGTGGCACACACCTGTAGTCCCAGATACTCAGGAGACTGAGGCACAAGAATTGCTTGAACCTGGGAGGCAGAGGTTGCAATGAGCCAAGATCACACCACTGTACTCCAGCCTGGGTGACAGAGCAGACTCTGTCTCAAAAAAAAAAAAAAAAAAAAAAAAGTTTAGAAAACACTTTTATTATTTTATATGTGCTCAGCTAGATCTGTTTAGAAAGCCTTAGATCAATTACGTTTCTACTTCATTAAGAATCCCAGAAGTACTGTGAAAATACAGTTATGTTTTTAACTAGGAAAGCTATTGACATTTCTCAAAGCCCCCTACAAATCCGTAACAAGGGGGTAAGAAAAGTATCCAACGTATTGTGGTAGATAGTGTTTTCCCATTAACACATGACTAACCTGATAATTAGAGAATAATTTTCTCAGACATACTGAAACAATCAGTGACAAAGCATGGACTCAATGCCTTGTTTTTGACTCTAAAGTATAAACTCATTCCAGGCATACTCACTTGACCTATGAATTTGCTTCAGAATAAATGCGCTGGGTACAGTAGCTGTCTACAAGTTTATCAAAATCATCAGAAGTGCATCGAATTAGCTGATAATGTTTCTGTTGCAAAAATAAATAAATATGGCCTAGAGATCTACTTCTTATAAAAGAAAATTGAAGGGAAAAGCATAATTTCAGCACTTTATAGGAGTTAACGCAATTCAGTTTATTCTGTGACACTATTCTATAAGGTCAATATGGAGTCTTGTTCACAGTTATTTGAACTAGTATTATGTTGAGCCATATGATATTGCTATTTTTATAGGTCAAGATCTGTCAATTAGTGTCAATTTCATACGGCTCAACTGAAAAGGTACCTTTGATGTACTGTATCAAGTCACCTGGTATGAATTACTCTCTATCCCAGACTTGACATTATCAGAATCAAGCCCAGAACAGCTAGCTATGAATCGCAGTGACTCTTTCCATGGGAACAATATACATTTGTGCTGTACGCAGTGTCCTCTAGATAGGGCAATGATTGTCTTCTGTAAAAATATGTAGATTTCCCCATAGTAGGTATTCTTTATGGGAAAATAACTCAAATTGATGGCTTCAGAGTGACTGGAATTCATCAAGCATTGTTTATGCGCAGTTAGAAAAGAAATCACTTGCATTCAATGATGTGATTTTTAATATTATGTCCCACTTTATTGTCTATAAATACCGACAATAAAGGGAGATAAAGTAATTTTAAGAATAAATGGATGAGGAGTGTGGGGCAAAGGAAAAATGCTAGTAGAAAGAAGATATCAAGCCAATAATGAATATAATAAGGATGATACACAAAATGTGTATCATACGATTCTGTGAATTTCCTGAAGTAGGCCACAACTTCTGGCTATAAAATTGTAATAGAAATTTGCAGTGCCCATTAGACAACAGAAACCAGTTGTAAAGGAGAAGCACCACAATTTCTGGTTCTAGAACCAGAAAGAAAATTTACCAGTGGGCTTCCATAAAAAGGACACTGTAACTGTGTTGAATTACAACCTTATTAACATCTTTACAATAAACACCACAATGAATTTTATAAGGAAGCTTTTTCTTTAAGCAATTTTCTTATACGTAGGCCACTAGTATAAATATCAAAGTGTAATTCAGTAAAGGGAAATAAGTGGGGGTTGATACGATATGGTACAGATTTATAGGTCTCACTAAGCTGGATAAACCAAGGATAGACTTCGAAATGGATGTACTAAATGAATGGATGTACAGCTATTCCCTCAGGCAATCCTCCTCTGAGCTTTGATAGAGGCAGAGAGTTCCCTTATATCCCCTGACACAAGTGTCTGGAGTACAGCTCTTCTGGTTGCTACTTAGGTGCAGTTAAATGCAGAGACACATTTTCCAACCCTCATCTCAGTGAGGATAGGATAAGTATCCTCAAATGGAAATCGAAAGGCTTGACAAGACGTAATCTTGAATAAAACATTACTCTACTTCTACAGGGGATCCAGGCCTAACTGGCTGCAGGGCAAAGAAAAAGTTTATCTAGGCACTGATAAAGGAAATTTAAAAGTTCTTAAATCTATTTGCTGGCTTGTAACCCATAGCAAAAATCTGAAACAGATGCAAGAAAGACCCAGTATTAACAATAATTCCATCTCTTAAAAAAAGTAATTTTGTTTTCTAGTATTTCCTTCAAAAAAAATAATTACCAAGTTTCAATCTGTAGAACCAAATGTGTTAATTTGAAGTAATAATAATAATGATGCAGAGGATGAGGAAAATAACAGATGCTTACTACGTGTGAGACACTATTCTAAGTGTTTTACATTTATTTACTTATGAAGCCCTCATTATAATCACATGAAGTAAACACTATTATTATATAATATGGACATACAAAGAGCTTAAATAATTTTCTTAAGGAATGTAACTAGTAAACATCATAATCAGGATTGTGAATCAAAGTCTGGTTCCAGAACCAGTGATCTTAACCACTGTACCATAGAATACAGTACTTACTACTTGTAAGCCAGTTTTATGCTGGAGAAAAGCTATCTCACCTTTCAACGATTATTGGTTTTAGAAAATGTGCCTTTCTTTTAAATAGTGATTTTCTCATAGCTAATGGTCTGTTAAGGTTACTCATATTTAATCACAATAAAACTGCACTTCACATGTATGATACTGTTCTTGTTTCCTTTTTCTATGACAGGAAGGTATCCATATATTTACTCATTGAACCAATGTTTACTGAGTGTCTTCTATGTCTTAGGCACTATTCTAAATGCTGAAAATAGAGAAATGAACAGCAAAAACACTATTCCTGCTGAAACACAGTTTACACTTTAATGGAAGGAGAAAAATTATATCCAAAGAAATAAAATAAATAAGAAAATATCAAATAGCAATAAGCACTATGCAGAGAATTAAAATAGGGTTATGTGAAAGAGAATAACTGGGTAATAATGTTATTTAGATAACCAGGTTTTATTTGGATTCCCAAATTTATATATCTAGCCCAAAATTGTCCCCTGAGAAACAAACTTGCATTGATCTTTCTACTTGATGTCTCTAATCATAACACTCAGGTATGCTTCTTTTTCCTTCATATGCTCTTATAATGGGAAAATACATGTTTTTATAACGTCAGAGTACCTGTGTCTAAATAGCAGGAGCTCCATGATCTTGGATTGATTGAATAGATGTGTTAATATAAATTTCCTAAAGCTACTTAGGGGAAAAATATTAACAGACTAGGTGTCACATAATGTGTTCAGTAAATATTTATTGAATAAGTAAATAAACTGACTCAATAATAAACCCAAGGGTCGATAAATACGATTATAGACTAATCTGTACACTAGCAAAATGCCTTTCTCTGATAGCCAGAGAGATGAAAGGCCTAAAACTTGTATATTTAGGAATATAGCACAAAGCCTAGCAACTAAATAATTAAAATAATCAGAAAGCAAACATTGTTAGGCTTCTGTTTCTATCCATAAGAGAATAAATGGAACCCATCCATAAGAACAACTATAAAATTTAACAAATTATATAAAGCAACTGTTTTTAGGCATTGGACAACAAGCCACAGAAGACTGTGATTACAGATGTGAACTGAGCTTCAAAATTGCCTCCCTCTTCTACTGGGGGCTCTTTCCTGCCACAGAGGGAGGTGAAGACAAGCATAGTGTCAGGTCTAGCTGAACAAAGGAGTCAGAAATCTAAGTGCTGGGCTATGGAATTGGCTGGAAATTTTAGGACAAGGTACAGAGAAGGGGAACCTACACTGGAGGGAAAGGACAGAGTCTAAGAGTCTCTAAATGGATACACTGTGAATCTTTGGCCAGAGCTTGGCTGAACACATGCAGGGTGATACCCTGGAGCCTAGCAGAGGTTCTGTGCTATGAGTTTGAGAACTGAAAGGTGATAGTATAAGTAGCACAGTGCTGAAAGATGCTGAGCTCCAGCCCTGTGAGAGTGAAGAATACTTGTTGAGCACCTCAGGTCTCAGAAAGATATGGTCCCAGAAGGTCCACACTGTCACAGAACAGTTCAAACACAAAAAGAACTAGCTCTAATGCAAATAAACTCAAACCTGAAAAGATCAATAAGATCTGCCAATAATTAAACTGTTTGACAGAACAAAACTTAACACCTTATAAAGGAAGATGACATAATCGAGGCTCTCTACAATATACTGTTCACAGAGTACAAAATATAATGAAAAGTTACTACACATAAAAAAAGGAGAAGAAAAAGACCCATTATTGAGGGAGGGGAAAAGGCAGTCAGAAGAAACATGCCATGAGATGGCCCAGATATAAGAATCAGCAGATGAGGACATTAATCCCAGAACTCTGGGAGGCTGAGGCAGGAGGATCACTTGAGCCCAGGAATTTGAGACCAGCCTGAGCAACATAGTGAGACCCCACCTCCACAAAAATAAAATTTAATGAGCTGGGCATGGTGGCTGGTGCCTGTAGTCCCAGGTATTCAGGAGGCTGAGGTGGGAGGATCACTTGAACCTGGGAGGTCGAGGCTTCAGTGAACTGTGATTGTGCCACTGCACTGCAGCCTGGGTGACAAATGAGACCCTGTCTCCCCAACCCCCCCAAAAAACAGAAACTACTAAACATATATTCAATGACATAAAGGAAAAGAGTGTCTTGGGGAGTCAACATATGGGAGTATGAAGAGAAAAACAGATGTTATAAGAATGTAGAAATTCAAGAATATACAGACTCCGCAATAAAAACTCACTGAGTGGGCTTAATAATCGAGGATTACAATAAGTGATATTGAAGACAAATCAATAGAAGTTATTGGATTTGAGTAGAATAAAGCGTTATTGATCTTGAAGACAAAGCAATAGAAGTAGATCTAAAGACAAGATAGGAGGGAAACAAAGTGAACACAGGGTGGAACTTATGCCTGTAATCCCAACACTTTGGGAGGCCAAGGTGGGAAGATCGCTTGAGCCCAGGAGTTTGATACCAGACTGGGCAACATAGTGAGATGGCATTTCTATTAAAAATAAAAGTGAACAGAGATTCAGTGACTAGTGGTATAGTGTCATGATGTCTAATAAATGTATTAATGATATTCCAGAGAAATAAGGGAATGATCTGACAGAAAACATATTTGAAGAAATAATGGCCAAAAAAATCTCAAATTCAGTTAAAAAACATCAACTTAAAGATCTATAAAGCTCAGCAAACCACAAGCAGGATAAATACAAAGAGAACAACAGCAAAAATACCCTATACTCAAATTTCTGAAAGATAAAGAGAAAATTTTAAAGCAACCAGAGGAAAAAAGATACAATACATACATGTGAATAAAGATAACAAATAAGGGTTGAAATCTCAGACAATGAAGGCTGTAAGACAATGAAACAGTATTTGCTGAGAAAAACTGAATGACTACATTTGGTGCAAATATTCTTCAAAAGTGAGCATGACAAACAGACATCTTCAGAGAAATGGTAACTGAGAGAACTGGTTACTGAGCAGTTTTAAATGTAGACTGTAGAGATAGATTACCTGAGCCATGTGATTTTGGACAGGTTACTTAACTTCTCTGAGAACCTCTTTTCATCTTTAGAAAAATAGGAACAATAGAATTTTTAAAAATTTAAAATAGAGAATCCATATATTGCACTTAGAACCAGGTCAGGCACATACTAAGCTCTCAATAAATCTGATCTAAAATGTAAGGCATGGCCAATGATTTAGCAAGAAGTGTGAGATGAAATTCAGCAGTAGCTCAATAGGGGAAAACATGCCCACAATTACAGCTTAGAACTTCAGGAATGAGTAAGTAAACAAGAACATCATGTTCCTCAGAATAACATCGTAATTTCCTTTTGGAAAATAAATCAAGGATCTGTGGAACCTCCACCATCTCCTCAGTTCCATGGAGCCTCATATAGTGGAACCAAACCTTATGGTCTGGAAGAGAGATCAGCTTCCCTTCTCATGTTTGTGCCTTCTCATATCTGTTTGTTGCCAGCTAATCTAATACCAGTCCTGACCAATTGATGTGTCCTCCCAACTAAAATGCAGCTGAGCCCGTTGAAAAACATTCTCCTAAGCAGAGAAAGGAGCAAGAAAAGTCACAGCCAAGAAGTGCTGGGAGTCCTCTGAGGACTCCATCAAGAATAGAGACAGAAATAACCCCAAAATAAGAACACAAGAACTAAGTGGAATACATATGGTAACAGATACCTTGTTTTGAATCTACCTCTAAATATCCTCTCAAGAGTTATTTTCACGTTTCATGCCAACTGGTCCCCCATCAAGGGGGAAATAGAGGCTTAAATCCCTCTCCACCCTGACCCACCACTGTCTCCCTACAGTCCCTCCTGGCTGGGTAGCAATGCTGACATTTTTTCCTGCATGTTCAATGGTTCTTTGTGTCCAATTAAAAGGATTTTAAAACAGGTAGTTATTTACGTAAACTTTGAATGATGTAAAATATTAAAAAGCAAGGCCATTTTTATTATTGACACATAATAATTGAACATATTTATGGGGTACTGTGATGTTTGATACATGCATACAATGTATAATGATCAAAACAAGGTATTTAGGATATTTGTCATCTCAGACATTTATCATTTCTTTGTGTTGGGAACATTTCAAATCTTCTCTTCCAGCTATTTTGAAATATACCATAAATTATTAACTAAAGTCACCCAACTGTGCTATTGAAAACTAGAACTTACTCCTGTGTATTTGTACCTATTAACCATCCTCTTCTCATCCCCCTCTTTCCACTATCCTTCTCCATCTCTGGTAACTATCATTCTGCTTTCTACCTCCATGAGATCAACTCTTTTTGACTCCCACCCTATGAGTAAGAACGTGTGATATTTGTCCTTCTGTGCCTGGCTTATTTCACTTAACATAATGACCTCTAGGTTCTTTTTTCTTTTCTTTTCTTTCTTTATTTCTTTTTTTTTTAGAAGGTCTTGCTCTGCCACCTAGGCTGGAGTGTAGTGGCAGGGTCACAGCTCACTGTAGCCTCAACCTCCTGAGTGAAGCAATCCTCCCAACTCAGTCTCCTGAGTGCTAGGACTACAGGCATGCACTACCATACCTAGCTAATTTTTGTAGTTTTTGCAGAGATGGGGTTTTGCCGTGTTTCCCAGGCTGGTCTCCAACTCCTAGGCTCAAGTGATCTGTCCACCTCAGCCTCCCAAAGTGCTGGGATTATAGTGTGAGTTGCTGTGCCCAGCCTAGTTTCATCCATGTTGCTGCAAGTGACATAATTTCATTTCTTTGTATGGATGAATAGTATACCATTGTGTATATGTACCAAATATTGTTTATCCATTCATTTGTTGGTGAACACCTAAGTTAGTTCCAAATCTTGGCTATAAATAGTGAATAGTGCTGCCATAAACATGGGGTGCAGGTATCCCTTTGATGTACTGATTTTCTTTCCTTTAGATAAATGCTCAGCAGTAAGATTGCTGGATTGTATGGTAGCTCTGTTTTTAATTTTTTGAGAAACCACAGCACTGTTGTCCAAAGTCACTAATTTACATTCCTACCAGCAGGGAACTCTTGTTCCCTTTTCTCTTCATTCTTGTCAGCATTTCTTATGTTTTCTCAATTTAATAGTAGCCATTCTAACTGGATAAGATGATCTCTTATTGTGGTTTTGATTTGCATTACCCTGATGAGTAGTGATGTCAATCATTTTTTTCATGTATCTGTTGGCCATTTGTATGTCTTCTTTTAAGAAATGTCTATTCAGACCCTTTGCCCGCTTTTTAATGGAATTATTATTATTATTATTATTATTATTATTATTGCTGTTGAGTTCCTTGTATATTCTGGATGTTTGCGCCTTGTTAGATGAATAGCTTGCAAATATTTTCTCCCATTTCAGAGGTTGTCTTTTCACCTTGCTGATTATTTCCCTTACTGTACAAAAACGTTTTATTTTAATGCAGTCCCATTAGTTTTTGTTTCTGTTGCCTGTACTTTTGAAGTCTTAACCATAAAATCTTTGCCTAGACCAATGTCCTGAAGCATTTCCTTGCTTTCTTCTAGTAGTTTTATAGTTTCAGAGCTTATGTTTAAGTTCTTAATTCATTTTGTGTTGATTTTTGTGTATGGTGAGAGGAGTGTAGTTTTGCTTTTTTTTTTTTTTTTTTTTTGTAGCTATTGTAAACGGGATTGCTTTCTTGATTTCTTTTCAATAAGTACATTTTGATGTATAGAAAAGCCATCAATTTTATATATTGATTTTGGATCCTGCAACTTTTATTTTTATCAGTTCTAAGAGTTCTTATTGGTGGAAACTTCCGGTTTTTCTATATATACAATCATACCATCTGAAAAGAGGGACAGTTTGCCTGATTCCTCTTTCCTGATTGCTCTGGCTATTTCCAATACTATATGGAATAAGAATGGTAAGAGTAGTCATCTTTATCTTGTTCCAGTTTTTAAGGAAAAGAAACCCATTCCATTTTAAGTGATATTTGAAAACTCTCAGTGACACTACAGGTATAAGCAGAAGATCAGCAGAGCGAAGAACTCCCCATCCCACATACAATGCTGTGCATTCTCTCATTATTTCTGTCCAGAGGAGAAAACAATCCGAAATGTCTGAGAACAGTGAACTTGAAAATAATAATAATACAACAGATAAGGACTAGAGTTGTTGAACTGCAAATAAAGTTTTAGAGAAAAAGTAATTTGGTAATTAGTATGATACTTAAAATACTATTTAAATTCACAAAAGAATACTGATAGTAAAATAACAAGATTTTGAGTGACTATAGTAGACCAGAAGTCAACAAAAACAGAAATGTAAAAAGCATAGTGCTGAGATGAGAGTTAAAATCGGTGAGATAAAATGTAAGAAGGACTCATTAATAATAATTACCAAAAAAATAGGTGAAATAGTTTAAAATCTATAAGGAGAAATTTTTTTAAGTAAAGGAAGAGCTTAAAGATTTGAGGGTGAGAAAAGAAAACTAAGAGTAAGAGACTGGGAGATGTGGAGTGAGCTGGGGTCAAAATATGCAAAACTAGTCTGACTTGTGGTGAATCCCAGGTTGAGGTAACAGGGTCCATATAGACCTGTGGTTTGTAATCTTATCTGTTCACTTGAATTACCCAAGGAGCTCATAACTGCTTAGAAGAGTGACACCAGAAATTCAAAAACATCTGTCATTGAAAATCTCAAATCTTGCTAGGAAATCCTTCTAAATGTTTGATATTAGTGATCATCTTGACCCTTTTGTCAGCTGATAAAACTGCATCTCAGGCAAAGTGGATCCAGCTATGGTAGGGTAGGGAGGGGACTGACCTGCGGCTCAGACCTTACCTGAAAACAATTACCCTAAATCAGATGTCTGGTGAGAAATCCAGGCATCGGTAGTTTTAAACCCTCTCCAGGTGATTCCAGTTACGGCCAAGGGTGAGAATTATTGCTCTATTTGGAATCAACATCAAGAATGCAGAAAGCAATAACATTTCTTCTTGGAGTTTGTGGAATGATACAGTTAGGTTTTGTGTCCCCACCTAAATCTCATCTTGAATTGTAATTCCCCTAATCTCCAGGTATGAAAGAAGAGACCAGGTGGAGGTAACTGAATCATGAGGGCGGTTTTTTCCATGCTGTTCTCGTGACAGTGAGTGAGTTCTCACGAGATTTGATGATTTTATAAGGGGCTCATCCCCATTTACTCTGCACTGGTCCTTTCTGCTGCCTTGTGAGGGTGGTGTCTTGCTTCCTCTTCACCTCCACCATGATTTTAAGTTTCCAGAGGCCTCCACAGCCTTGCTGAACTGTGAGTCAATTAAACCTCTTCCTTTATAAATTACCTAGTCTCGGATAGTACTTTATAGCAGTATGAAAAAGGAATAATACATGGGATATTGAGTCCTAAAGGATTATAGCTCTTATTAGTAAGCTAGGACTAGGGGGAGACACTTAAAAACAAACCTAGAGCTGGTCCTTAGAGATAAACAGAAACAACAACTTTAGAAAACTGTTGGTCAGTCCCCTCCGTACTCTCCCGCAGCTGGATCCACTTTGCCTGAGATGCAGTTGTATCAGCTGACAAGAGTCAAGATGATCACTAATATCAAACATTTAGAAGGATTTCCTAGCAAGATTTGAGATTTTCAATGACAGATGTTTTTGAATTTCTGGTGTCACTCTTCTAAGCAGTTTTACTTAAAAGAATATAGATAGCGTAAACTTGAGAAAAGTATTCCAACTCAGCTTATGTGTTGGCATAAGTAAAAATGGGGACATAGACTTTCTGAAATATCCAGGAATGTATCACCATAGAGAAAATAAAATACCATTGAAAAAATTATTCTGCATATTTTTATGGTCAGAAACAATTATAGCAAGCAATTGTTTATCAGAGTGCATGTAGCTCTGTGCTGGAATGTACATGGCATCTCTAATAGGTATGCATGTAGTACCATGGTACTTTGGAGCGCTTTGTGGTTAACTTTATCTGTACTCCTTCATAGCTGTGTTTCTCAAAGGGTGATCTAAACATTGCTGCATCAGATTTGCAAGAAGTACATGTTAAAAATCCATATCCCTAGTTTATATTTCTGGGTTTCAACCCAAATGTAGTGAATTGGAATTTCTGAGAATAGAACCCAGGAATGTGCTTCCTTAAAACATCCCTTTCTCTCTCTCCTACCTCTCTCCTCAAACCCCAGTAATGGAGACATGTACTGAAAATTGAAAAATTACTGTTGTAAGTTTGAGCATAGGTCATGAAAACTATGATTATGCATCACAGACTGGGACACCAGTAACTTTGCCACATTCCAAAAAGCTGCATAATGATATTTTTCAGCAGGCAATGTTGACACTCAGCAACATTTGACCATTCATATTTGTTTTTAAGAAACACATGCAGTAGTTTAAGTAATCCCAGAAGTCTTGCTGCTGTTTTTTTAAGGAGCCTTATCATAGATATCATGTGTCTTGCGGTGAGTGGGGTGAATATTAGCAGCCTTCATGCTTAGCCTAATAACAGGAGAACCCAGAAGTACTGAAAACTCCGTTTTTTAAATGTCAAACCCAGCAGTTTAATTCAGACCTGCCAATCAGTTGGCAACTGCAGGAACAGGTGAGTTAGTTGTAGGTGGAGTGAAGCAAGGCAGGAATGGAGGTACAAGGAGGAGGAATTGGGGTGATTGCTGTCACTTGCAATTTTGTATATAGCAAAGGACTCTGATCAACTAAAAAGCAGTGTGAGAAAATAGACTTATCATGGTCTTAGGGGTTCAAGAACAAGGGCAAACAATGTGATGACAACCAAGAGCTAGATATTGCTTGCTTGGACCAAAATCTTTGGAGCCATACTTGATTCCTCTCTCTCTAACCCCCATAACCATTTTCTTAGAAAATTTTCCTGACTCCACCTTCAATATTTATCTGACCCCTTCACCTCCACTATCATCCTCTAGTTCAAGCCACTGTCTCTTGCCTGTATAATTGGAATAGTCTCCTAACAAGTATCCTTGTGTTCCTTGCCCTGCACAATCGATTCTTCACATAACAACAGAGCATCATTTTAAATCTGAAGTCCGGTTGTCACTCTTTCTTTTGTTTAAGCCACATAGTCTGTGGATTTTTTTGTGATAAATAATTATATTTGGAGTTGCTCAGCAAATGTGTGGAGCTATTTGCAGAACTTTTTTGATTAGATACTCAAATTCTTCTTCAGTACTTACTTTGAAGCAAGGATTATAATTTTGCAAATTCTAAATGCTTCAGTTTTGTTATTGTATTTTGGATGACATACGTATTCCAAACTGCTTATTTTAATTTACAATATCAGTTAATGCTGTTTTTGTTGTTAGGGACATTGTGAGAATTTGAGTCAATAAATGGTATGTTGGAAGATTTCAGTATGAGTTTTATGTACACTACTCTACAACATGTCCTATTAAAAAAAAAAATGGAAAGACAGACTCTCCATATTTGCAGTGTTGCAACAGATGGTACATCCCCATAGTAGGAGAGTCATATCCCCAACAAGCTGTTGATACAATTTGTGAAATTTAAATTCTAACAATGATGACATTGTTAGGAAACTGTACATTTTGAACAATCCCACTATTAAGTGTTCTTATCTTACATGAAACAAGGTCAGTGAAAGAAATTATCTGACATACGTTTATGTCTATAAATAATTTAAAAATAGCACAGTTCTATTTTATTTGAGTCATGACGTGAGGAGTTATTTTCTAGGCAATATGGCATTGTGGGCAGAGACATATGGACCTTTCTCTAGAATTCCCTAAAATGGCCAATGAATATACAAATAGGGAAAACCCTATACCTGTCCTTGAAATCAGGAGACAGTCCATCCAGACGCTAGACCCTGGGAGGAGTTTCTGTCTGCTAAAATGGTATTTATTTAAGACTGGAGGAACAGACACCAAGACAAAGCAGCAACCCCTGTGAGATTGAGAAATATTCGTAAGAGAATTAGGAAGGGACTCTGGCAAGGCTCACTGGCATCCTAGCTTGGCAGAGTGAAGGCTGAAGGCAAGGACAGTCAGGACCCGTTGCTCAAATATCCACCTAACTTGCCAACACACAGCATTCAGGCAGCAGACCAGCTGCAAGGTGGGCTCAGTCCCTTATGTAGAGGAGAAGGCTTTCTTGGAGATTTGTCCCTATCTGTTACAACACCGTTCATGTCCATGTGATAGCTCCCTCCCCACTAGCAGTGTCTTCGACACCCATAATTGGGAAGTTAAAACTAGAATATAAAGCTAAGGAGAAAAGAAAAAGGAATGCTCTTCTGATTTCAGTCTGGACTTAAAAATTCCTTTATTTGAATATTTGAAAAGAACCTTATCTAAATTTATATACTATATACAGTGTATCTTTCACTCGATTGTAAACCAAAATAGAACAAGCCTTGACCTTCTCTAACTCCAAAAGAATAAACAGAAAAGTAAACAAGTTTATGTAAAAATGTTCTAATTCCAAAGACAGTGACCACTCCAATGAACAGCTTAGCTTTGAAATAGTCTAGTGTAAGAAAAAACACTTTTTTAAAAATCTGATTTGTGACCTCACCACAATTCAAGAGGTTATCAAAGCAGCAAGCATGAACACGTGCAAAGAGGATGCGATCTGTGATCAAGCAGGATGGCCAGGGATGAAAATAATGGCTATCAATTCATGAACTGCACAGAGCAGTTGATTGGATACTGAGGATACTGATTATGATATAGAAAATGAACTTAAGTACAATTCATGTATGCTTCTTAAATAAACTGTGTAATGTCTCGGTTTAAAAGAACAAAAGACTAATCAAAAACCATAACTTAGTGACGGGGCATCGTGGCTCATGCCTCTTCTCCCAGCACTTTGGGAGGCCAAGGAGGGCAGGTTGCCTGAGGTCAGGAGTTTGAGACCAGCCTGGCCAACATGGTGAAACCCCATCTCTACTAAAAAATACAAAAATCAGCCAGACATGGTGGTGCGTATCTGTAATCCCAGTTACTCAGGAGCATGAGGCAGGAGAATCTCTTGAATCCAAGAGGCAGAGGTTGCAGTGAGCTGAGATCACACCACTGTACTCCAGCCTGGGAGACAGAGGGACACTCTATCTCAAAAATAAAATAAACTTAATGAGTTATCATAACTCAAAAGGACTGGCAGTGAGCTTTGAAGCACATTAAATACCAAGAGATAATTCTCAAACATTGTTTAAATATGGCTCAAAATTGATTGAGGAATAAATGTATGAGCTTTGAAAACAATATGTTATATAGTTTAAGTATGATAGGGTTTATGTCACCATTATATTAACCAGGCTGAGAAAGACAAGAGGAAATAAATTTCTATGATTCAAGTTTAGTGCAGGAACATCTCCAAAGAGCTTTGAGCAATCACTGGTAACACTGAATTTGATTAATTTTCAGGATAAAAGCTTTCTTTTTATGCTTGACACCAATTACTGAGTGAATTTTTAGTGACTCTAGCTAAGGTCTAAGTAAGCTTTGACCAAATCATCCATAGAACCTTCTTGAAATTAAAACTGCTTTGGTAAAAATATACCTGAAATTACTACCACACACCTGTAGTAACTAAGAAAGACAAAACAGTAAAAACAAAACATCAAAAACTCACACTAGTGCCATTGGCACCAAAACACCCTTTGGCATATAATGCCTAACATAATGGCAGGACCTTGCAAAGAGTAAGCACTTAATATTTATTTTAACTTACTGAAAATTTTTTTAAAAAATAAAAGGGAACAGAAAGCCATTTGTAACTAATTTCATTTGTTGATCTTTGGAATCTCTTGTTATCAAGCACCCTTATATTTAATAATAAAGGTTTGTCAGTTCCTTTACAGATATTAAGATTTAAGTCCAAGAGAATTTCCTTGTAATTGTGAATTAGCAATCAAATAAGTTTAAGTTCGTTTAAGGAAGTAAAATGCTAATTTAAGAAAAAGGTAGATTTACAGGGAAGACAATGGAAAAAAAAATACATATCAGGAGGTTTTGAGTCCCTGAAATGCTCAGCTGTTTTGCTAAATGGATGAATGAATTATTAAATTTATTGCATTTTACTCAACCTTTGAGCACCAATATATCTTTTGAATGACTATGGAAAAGGGATATCATTATTCAAATTGGTCTGAAGTAGACTGTGTGAGATCTCTGTTTCAAAATAGTCTGAGAATCCAAAGATATATTTTATGATTTAGAAAATTTTCAAATGTATATTTGTACATTTGAGAGCCTTAGAACAAAAAAGATTTAGCTTTGAAAGATTAGATATTTAAAATGGATGAGAATATAAATTGCTTTTTAAGTAAAATACTGGGGATTCATTTTCAGACGAATATCACTACCAGATTCTGCACTGGTCCACATAAAATAACCAAATAGTCTGTTTTGAAACCTTACATCATTCTACTCAAACTATTCTCTGTACTAGACTTCCAGGAGTTGGGTGGAAACTGGTAGAAGAACATGTCTTCTACTAACTGCCATATTATAGTGTAGCATAGTGGGTAAGTTAGCTTTCAGCTGTTGCTAATTAACTGTGTGACCTTGGGAAAATTACTTAATCTTTCTGAGCATCAGTTTCTTATTTATTTTATTTTATTTTTTGACACACAGTCGCTCTGTTGCCCAGGGTGGGGTGCAGTGCTGTGACCTCGCTCACTACAACCTCTGCCTCCTGGGTTCAAGCAATTCTTGTGCCTTAGCCTTCCAAGTGTGCCACCATGCCCAGCTAATTTTTGTAATTTTAGTAGAGAGGGGGTTTTGCCATGTTGGCGAGGCTGGTCTTGAACTCCTAGCCTTGGGTAATCCACCCGCCCTGTTCTCACAAGTGGTTGGGATTACAGATATGAGCCAACACACCTGGCCTCAGTTTCTTAATTCTTAAATGTGGATTACAATTGTGCCTACTTCATGAAATTTCTGTGAGGACTAAAATAATTTCTCTACTAAATGCCATGTAAGTGCTTACTATTTATCAGTATAAGTGCAGAATATCCCATTTTAATAATAATTAAGTAGTTCTTGATATCTAGCAGAAGGAAAATTTCATTTCCATTTCTAACTGGAGCACAAAAATCAGAATAATTTTCATTGATAGACCACTAGGGTTGATATGTGATTATCTTGATAGCCTCAGATATATTAAGTTACTATGACACTATATTAACAACCCTCATTAAATTTATTTTTAATTATTACCTATGTCAAATATGCATACGTGTGTGCCTATGTATTTAGCTAGACATATATTATTGAAACCCCATCATGTACCCTTCCAAGATTACATGGAGCAGTAATTAGAGGTACATACACACTGAAGACTATGGAGCCGGACTGCTTGGATGTGAATCTGAAATCTATACTTTCTTAGCTATGTAATTGAGGGCAACTTCATACTCGGTTTCCATATATGGAGATAACTGGAATACCTACCTCATGGGTTTTGTAAGAATTCAATAACTTAATATCTGTTAAGTACTTGGAACAGTGTAACATTTCCTGGCATGTAGTAAACGCCATCATCTGTTTGTTATTAAACAAATTACATCTCACTCCATTCATAAGTGGAAACCCTCTTCTAAACTTTTGTTTGCAATTCCTTGTTTTTCATTATATATTTGACTTGTCAATGCTTTTCGGCCATTAACCACCAGGAACACACCTGTAGTTGAGTAAGTTGGGTTTGTTACTCATTGGAGCTGGGGAGAATGCAACCATGGGCATCTCAGTAAGGATATCAGAAATGGTGTTATAAATAATGTATTAGATGATTTTTTTAAGGAGTTTCAATAAATGGACTTTGCATGGATTGAATGCTATAAGGGAGCAAGAATAATTCTCCGAGTGGGTATCTAAATAAACCTTATCTGGAAGGTGAAAACACTGGAAAGAAACTAAAACTAGAATTGGTAAAGAAGCAGAACTCATGTGTATTAGCTGGTAGAAGGAAAGATTTGATATTTCAGGGATCTCACAGTGACCTTATTTTTACTTAGACAAATTATGTAGTCTTATTTTTTGTCTCACTCCAACATAGTCACAGAATATGTGATATGCTGCCCTATGAAGTTGTTCATGTTCAACAGGAGAATACCATGTCATAGGTGTGAGTGCCAGGCCAGCCCCTAAAAGCATCAGACCTAACTGAAAATGTCAGGCCAGGTCCCTGATATTTGTGACTGCTTTCCTCTTCCTCGGACTTATGCATTTATCCCAAAACCTTATGATACTGCATTTTTTAAAAAATAAAATAAAGCTTTATGTGAATGGTATCATTAAAAATATATTCTTCGGCTTGCTTTTTCACTTTCTGATGACATGTATGTGGATTTTATATTGGTGATTATGCTCTAGCTTAGACATCCTGTTATTCAATACCAATTCCCTTTTAATTGAACATGAGTTGTTTCTAGATACTTGCTATTATAAACAATACTATTATATAATAACAGTTCTTATAAACATCTCTCAGATAAATGTCTGATAGTTTTCCATGGGATATACCTAGAAGTGTGCACATCTTTTCAACCATACTAGAACATTGCAAATTATTTTACATTTTGATCAAAACAACTTAAATTCCCACCAGCAGCGTCTGTTTGGGTTGCTTTATGTCTTCTCCAGCACTTAGTATTATCAAACTTTAAAATGTTTTGACAAACTAGTGGATGTGCTATTTTAGTTTTTAGTTTCCTATTCAGTTGATAATGTGACTGTTAGAGGTTAATTTTAGCCTTTTGCAATCATTTCTTCCATCTTCTTTTATTCTCTTCTACTTTATTTGCTTCTCCTTTCTAGCCTTTCTTAAAATTTATTGCAACAGTTATTACACTACTTCCCACTACTTATGTTTATTCTCAGTATAAACTGAAAGTCAGTAATTTTTCCTAGGTCTGTCCTTTACTTCGTTCATTGAATCACACTGATTCCAAATAACTCTTGGGCAATTGCAGAGAAGTAATTGTCTTACAGTTTTTGAGGAACTCAGGTGGGATCTATGATTTATACTAATCAATACGTGCTCTATTTCAAGAAAACCTATAATGAAAATCACCAAAGGAATAGAATTATACATAGCAGGTATTCTTCCCTATGTTTCCTTGATTAATGAAAAAAAAAGCTTATGTGTACACAGGGACAACTGTAAGTAGAAATCATTTCTTGAGAATTATGTCAGTGTTGATTTGATGGGCTTAGCAGCTGAGCAACCCTCAGGAACACTTTGTTTCAGCAATACTGAAGCAGCTATGTCGTCTGGGGTATATACCCTGGGATTTGTCATCTCGTGCCAGGAAAATTTAGGACACATACATGAGTTTAGGAGTGGAGGTTCAATAGGCAGAAGAGAAGAGAAAGAGAAACATCTCCCTCTCTAGAGAGAGAGGGGTGTCTGAGTGGAAAAGACCCGAAGGCAGGGGGATGTGCTGGATTTTACAGTCAGGTTTGAGGAGGCGGTGTCTGATTTACACAGGGCTCACAGATTGGTTTGATTAGGTGTGATGTTTACATAGCTTATGGGAAGGCTGGCCTCTAGTCCTAATCTTATTATGCAAATGAACTCTCCTGTCAATGGGTACCATCTTGTCTGCTCCTTACTGTACACGTAGGGGGCTGATAAAGAGAAGGGAAGATGGGGCTGCCATTTTAAACATGATTGGCACAACCGCCAGCTTCTATGTCTGCAGCTGTTCTTTGTTAAAAAGGAAAATGATTTGGGACTGCTTTTCATTAAAACGGAAACCTTACCAAGGACTTCTGTACCCTCCCTATCTGCCTAAGTAATTTTTTCTTAACTCCTGTACCAATACTTCCTTGAGCCTTTATTCATCGCATTTCTCTTTTTGTAGCTCAAAATTTTGTGGCTGATTATTCCACTTAATTTATTGAAAATACACCAAAAGCTAAAATAAAACTTATTAAAAGGGGGAAAAAAAGGTGGCCATGAAGTAAAAGCACAATGTTTTAACCTGTTTCCTTTCTTTGCTTGTTTAAATTAAGGTTGGGAGTGTGTGTGTATGTTCCCCGCCTCCCCCCCCAGCTTTGAAGTTCAGAGATATATGTGCAGGTTTGTTACATGGGTAAATGGGGAGTCATGGGGGTTAGTGTATAGATTATTTCATCGCCCAGGTAATGAGCATAGTAATCAATAGGTCGTTTTTCAATCCTCACCCTCTTCCCACCTTACACCCTCAAGTAGGCCCTGGTGTCTGTTTTTCCCTACTTTGTGTTGGTGTTTACCAGCTTCCACTTGTACGTGAGGACATGCAGTATTTGGTTTTCTGTTCATGCAGTAATTTAAATAAGGATAATGACCTCCAGGTCCATCCATGTTGGTGCAAAGAACATGATTTCTTTCTTTTTGTACCACATTATCTTTATCCAGTTCACTGTTGATGGGCATCTAGGTTGATTCCGTGTCTTTGCTGTTTTGAAGAGTTCCGTGATGAACATATACATGCATATGTCTTTATGGTAAACTGATTTATTTTTCTTTGGGTATATACTCAGTAGTAGGATGGCTGGGTCAAATGATAGTTGTTTTAAGTTCTTTGAGAAATCTTCAAAACGCTTTCCACAGTGACTGAACTAATTTATATTCCCACTAGCAGTGTATAAGTGTTCCCTTTTCTTAGAAACCTTGCCAGCTTCTGTTATTTTTTTACTTTTTAGTAGTAGCTATTCTGACTGGTATGAGGTGGTATCTCATGGTTTTGATTTGATTGTCTCTGATGAATAGTGATGTTAAGCAATTTTTCATATGTTTGTTGGCCATGTGTATGTCTTCTTTTGAGAAGTGTCTATTCATGTGTTATAGTTTGCCTGTTCCTTAATGGGGTTATTTTTTGTTTAAGTTCCTTATAGATTCAGGATATTAGACCTTTGTCAGATGCATACTTTGCAATATTTTCTCTCATTTTGTAAGTTATCTGTTTACTTGGTGGATAGTTTCTTTTGCTGTGCAGAAGTAGCTCTTTAGTTTAATTAGGTCTTATTTGTTAATTTTTCTTTTTGTGGCAAATGATTTTGAGGTCTTCATCGTGAAATCTTTGCCAGGGCCTATGTCCAGAATGGTATTTCCTAGATTTTCTTCTAGAGTTTTATAGTATTAGATCTTATATTTAAGTCTTTACTCTATCTTGAGTTGATTTTCATATATGGTGAAAGGAAGGGGTAGAGTTTCAATTTTCAGCATATGACTAGCCAGTTATCCCAGAGTAACTTATTGAATCAGGAGTCCTTTCTGTATTGCTTGTTTTTGTTGACTTTGTTGAAGATCAAATGTCTATAAGTGTGTGGCTTTGTTTCTGGATTCACTAATCTGTTCCCTTGATTTATGTGTCTGTTTTTGAATCAGAACCATGCTGTTTTGATTACTACAGCCTTGTAGTGCGGTTTGAAGTGGGGAGTGTGATGCCTCTGGCTTTGTTCTTTTTGCTTAGGATTGCTTTGGCTATTCAGGCTACTTTTTGGTTCTATATTAATTTTAGAATAGTTATTCTAATTCTGTGAAAAATGTCATTGGTGGTTTGATAGGAATAGCAATGATTCTGTAAATTGCTTTGGGCAGAATGGCCACTTAAACAATATTGCTTCTTCCCATCTGAATTAGTTCATTTTCACACTGATATAAAGAACTACTTGAGACTGGGTACTTTTTAAAGAAAGGAGATTTAATAGACTCACAGTTCCACATCGCTGGGAAGACCTTGAGAAACTTACAGTCATGGCAGAAGGCAAAGGAGAAGCAAGCACCTTCTTCACAAGATGGCAGGAAAGAGACAGAAAAGGAGGAAGTGTCACTTCTAAACCACTAGATATTGTGAGAACTCACTATCATGAGAATAGCATGGGGAAAGTGCCCCATAATCCAATCCTCCTGCCAGGTCCCTCCCTTGACATGTGGTATTATAATTTGAAATGATATTTGGGTGGAGACAGAGAAACAAACCACATCACTATTCAAGAGCATGGAATGTTTTTCCATTTATTTGTGTCATTTCTGATTTATTTGAGTAGTGTTTTGTAATTCTCATTCTAGAGATCTTTCACTCCCTGGTTAGCTGTGTTCCTAGGTATTTTATTCTCTTGGTGGCTATTATGAATAGGATTGCATTCCTGATTTGGCTTTCATCTTGGATGTTATTGGTGTATGGAAATTCTGCTGAAATTTGTACCTTGATTTTGTATCCTGAAAATTTGCTGAAGTGTCTTATCAGGTCTAGGAGCCTTTGGGCAGAGATTATGGGGTTTTCTAGGTATGAAAGCATATCATCTATAAAGAGAGATAGTTTGATCTTATCTCTTCCTATTTGGATGCCTTTTGTTTCTTTCTCTTTCCTGATTGCACTGGCTGGAACTTCCAGTACTATGTTTAATAGGAGTGGTGAGAGTGGGCATACATTTGTTTGTTTTAAGTTCTGGGGTACATGTGCAGGATGTGCAGGTTCATTGCATAGGTAAATGTGTGCCATGGTGATTTGCTGCACCTACGAACCCATCACCTAGGTATTAAGCCCAGCATACATTAGATATTTTTCCTGATGCTCTCCTTCACCACACTCCCCCAACAGGTCCTAGTGTATGTTGTTCCCCTACCTGTGTCCATGTGTTCTCATTGTTCAGCTTCCACTTATAAGTGAAAATGTGAAGTATTTGGTTTTCTTTTCCTGCATTAGTTTGCTAAGGATAATGGCTTCCAGCTCCATCCATGTCCCTTCAAATACATGATCTCATTCCTTTTAACGGCTACTTAGTATTTCATACTGTATATGTATGACATTTTCTTTATCCGGTCTATCATTGATGGGCATTTGGGTTGATTCCACGTTTTTGCTATTGTGAACAGTGCTGCAGTAAACATGAGCATGCATGTATCTTTATAATAGAATGATTTATATTCATTTGGGTATATACCCAGTAAAGGGATTGTTGGGTCAAATGGTATTTCTAGTTCTAAATCTTTAAGGAACTACCACACTGTCTTCCACAATGGCTGAACTAATTTACATTTCCACCAACAGTGTAAAAGCATTCCTATTTCTCCACAACCTTGTCAGCATCTGTTGTTTCTTGACTTTTTAGTAACAGCCATTCTGACTGGCACGAGGTGGTATTTCACTGTGGTTTTAATTTGCATTTCTCTAATGAATAGTGATGTTAAACCATTTTTCATATGTTTGTTGGCTGCATGAATGTCTTCTTTTGTGAAGTGTCTTTTCTTGTCCTTTCCCACTTTTCAATGGGTTTTTTTTTTTTTCTTTTAAATTTAAGTTCCTTGTAGGTTCTGGATATTAGACCTTTTTCAGATGGATAGATTGTAAAACTTTTCTCCCATTGTGTAGGATATCTGGGTATTCTTGTCTTGTTCCAGTTCTCAAGGTGAACTTCCAGCTTTTGTCCATTCAGTATGATATTGACTGTATGTTTGTCATAGATGGTTCTTTTTTTTTAGGTATTTTCCTTTGATACATAGTTTGTTGATGGTTTCTAACATGAAGTGATGCTGAGTCAAAAGACTTTTCTACATCTATTGAGACAATGTGATTTTTGTTTTTAGCTGTTTATATGATAAATCATATTTATTTGTTTATATTGAACCAATCTTTTGTCCCAGGATTAAAGCCAACTTGATTGTAGTGATTTTAGCTTTTTGATGTGTTGCTCGACTTGGTTAGCTTGTATTTTTTGAGGATTTTTGCATCTCTGTTCATCAGGGATATTGGCCTAAAGTTTTCTTTTTTGTTGTTGTGTCTCCGCCAGGTTTTGGTATCAGAATGATTCTAGCCTCATGGAATGAGTAAAGAGGGATTCTTTCTTACTCTTTTGGAATAGTTTTAGTAGGGTTAGTACTAGCTCTTCTTTATATGAATGGTAGAATTCAGCTGTCAATCTGTCTACTCAGGCCCTTTTGTGGTTGGTAGGGGTTTTTTATTACTGATTCAACTTCAAAACTTGTTATATGCCTGTTCAGTGTTTCAGTTTTTTTCCTGGTTCAATTTTTGGAGGTTGTATATTTCTAGGAATTTATCCATTTCTTATAATTTTTCTAGGTTGTGTGCATAGAGGTATCATAATAGTCTCTGAGGGTATTTTGTATTTCTGTGGGGTCGGTGGTTATGTCACCTTTGTCATTTCTTACTGTGTTTAATAGGATCTTCTCTCTTTTTTCTTTATTATTCTAGCTAGCAGTCTATCAATCTTATTTATTCTGTCAAGAAGCCAACTTTTGGTTTGGTCAATATTTTTGTGTGGATTTTTATTACATTATTTTCTACAGCACAGCTTTGTTTTTGGTTATTTCTTGTCTACTGCTGACTTTGGTGTCGCTTTCCTCTTGTTTTTCTAGTTCCTCTAAGTGTGATTTTATGTTAATTTGAGAATTTTCTAATTTTTTGATGTGAGCATTTAGTATAGTAAACTTTCCTCTTAACACTGCTTTAGCTGTGTCCCAGAAAGTCTGGTATGTTGTATGTTTGTTTTCATTAATTTCAAAGAATTTCTTGATTCCTGCCTAAGTCTCATTGATTATCCAAAAGTCATTCAGAAGAAGGTTGCTTTAATTTCCATGTAAGTGTATGCTTTTGAGAGATCATCATGGTATTAACTTCTGTATTTATTGTGCTGTGGTCTGAGAGTGTGGTTGATATGATTTGTTTTTTTGTTGTTGTTGTTTTTGTTTTGTTTTTTTGAATTTGTTAAGAATTGCTTTATGTTCAAGCATATGGTCAATTTTAGAGTATGTGCTATGCGCCAATGAGAAGAATGTATATTCTGTTGTTAGATGGAATGTTCTGTAGAGGTCCGTTAGTTTCATTTGATCAAGTGTGAAGTTTAGGTCCCAGATATGTTCGTTTTCGTCATCCCTTTACTTTGAGCCTATGAGTGTCATTGCATGTGATATGGTCTCTTAAGATAGCACAGTTGGGTTTTGCTTCTTTATTCAAGTTATCACTCTGTGCCTTTTAAGTGGAATGTTTAGCCTATTTACATTCAAGATTAATACTGATATGTGAATATTTTATTCTGTCATTATATTAGCTAGTTGTCTAAATTTGATTTTGTAGTAGTTTCTAGTGTCAATAGTCTGTGTACTTAAGTGTGTTTGTGTGGTGGTTAGTAACAGTCTTTCATTTCCATGTTTAGCACTTCCTTAAGGACCTCTTGTGAGGCAGGTCTGGTAGTAATGAATTTCCTTACTCTCTTTCAGGGATGCCAGTGAGTCATAGATTTAGTCTCTTTACATAATCCCGTATTTCATATAATTCCACATTTCATTTTTTAAAGTTTGTTTTCATTATTTTTGTCTGTCTGATTTGATTTGAAGAACCACTCTTCAAGCTCTGAGATTTCTTCATTAGCTTGGTCTATTCTACTGTTAATACTTTCAATTGTATTATGAAATTCTTATAGTGAGTTTTTCAGATCTATTAGATCAGTTTGTTTTTTCTTAAAATGGCTATTTCATCTTTAGCTCTTATATCATTTTACTGGATTCCTTGGATTTCTTGGATTGGGTTTCAACTTTCTCCTGAATCTCAGTGATCTTCATTGTCATCCAGACTCTGAATTCCATCTCTGTCATTTTAGCCATTTCAGCCTGGTTTAAAACCAGCACTGGGGAACGAGTGCAGTCATTTGGATGTAATAAGACACTGGCTTTTTAAGTTCTCAGTGTTCTTGTGCTGGTTTTTCTCTCATCTATATGGGCTGATGTTCCTTAAATCTTTGAAACTGCTGTCTGTTGAATGGGGCTTATTGCTTTTATATTCTTTGATATCCTTGAGGGTTTGACAGTGGTATAAATTGGGTTTGGTCAACTGGCTTCATTTCTGGGTGATTTCAGGTGGCCCAGGCTCAGCTCAGCACACTGGGGACCTCGGACCAGGCCCATGGCTTTGTTCTCTGGCCCCTCAAGGTTAAGCACCTGCTGTACTGCAAGGGCTGAGGTCAGCTAGCAGCAATACTCTGATGGAGGGTGCTGGCAAAAGCACTACATTGGGGTGGTGACAATGCAGTCCACACTTGTGCATGCATGCCATCAACTACAGGGCAGCAGTGTGGCAGGGTCCACGTGTGTGTGTGTGTGTGCGTGCGCGTGCTCGCTCGCGCGTGTGCATGCCAGCAACAGCAGAGCAGCAGCAGTGTGGTGGGCCCTGGCATGGTAGTTGGGGAAGGCTGCAGGCAGGAGCATGCTGGGGAGGGCCCATCTGCAGAAGCTCTCTAATGGTTAGGTGGTGCCCACCAATGAAGGAGTTATGGTAGCAGCTCTGGAAAGCACCCCCATTGGGCATCTGAGATTGTACTGCAAGTGGGCAAGGCCAGGCAGTTACCCTGGGACAGGCTGAAAGATAGGGGGTGCTCAGATCAGACTGGGCCTGTGCTATGGGAAAGAAAGTTATGCTGTGTTCATGTCCTACAGTTAACAAAGGCCAAAGCCACCTTGAAGAAGGTAGTGAGCCTTGGGAGATGGGCATCTCTGGCCATGCTCTACTGCAGCTTTTTCTATGCCAAACGCTCTGGATTCTGCACATATTAGAGCCCTGTCCCTGACAACTCTCTGATAAGCTCTCTCTGCAAACTCAAATGTCTGTGTGGGGAGTGGGTTCCCCTGCAGCTAGGATTCTGGGGTCCGTGTCTAGAGTGGGCCATTCCATGCCTGCTTAATTCATCCCTTTCCCAGGAGCCCCTCAGGAACAGGAATATTCAGTAGCCCAGTGCAGAGTTCCAGCTTCCTCTTCTTTATCCCAGGTTCTATATTCTCCCTCTGTCCACTTTCAATGCCATCCTTCTGAAGATCTGGTTGGAGGGTGCAGGTCTTCTTAATGGGCTGCTCTCTTGGTGGGAGAAGTTCTTCCTGTCAGCCATCTTGCTTAACCTGTTTTCTTAATAAAACAATGTTTGCTTCCTAAAGTTTTCAACCTTATATATAAAATAAAATCAGACCCTAAGATTCCTCACGATTTCATACCCGGTAAATTTTATTTTAAATAAATTATTATTTCGAAAACAATATAATAGCAGCAAGATTTAAAATGACTTTTCACCAATTGAAGGAAAAAAATTGAGATTTTAAGGTCTCTTACCCAAAACTTCTTGTTTTAAATTAGATACTCTGAAAGTTTCCATAAGTAAAAATCATTATTTATGTTAATTTGCAGCTAATTTGCTATGTAGTATAGACTCTTCTGCCTATACATGTCTTTAAAATAATCCATTTTTATGTGAAGTACTTATCATTGATGTTGTTATTTTTTATATTCAGAGTGGACCATTTATTTCTATATTTTCTGTCATTAGTGTGCCAAACACTTTTGCTACTGGAAAGCAATAAAATTAATCATTTTTGGCTTTGGCTGCTGTTGTGATGCACATAAACAGCAGTCCTGATGAACTTGAGTGAGAATGCTTACTGTGCTCATACTTAGCCAATTAGTGTCCAGTTATTTATTTTCACTGTAGTGGCAAATGTGGGAGTGGTGGGGGTGGAGAAGAGGGGGAGATATGGAGAGAGAGATAAGTACTACTAGTAGAGAAAAGGAGACATAAAATTGGCAGAATACTTTTCAGAACAAAAACTGTGGCAGTAAGGAATCAATGTGATAGGATTTAGATAGCATTTATGACTGTGCTTGTGTGCGTGAAAACTTACAGGATTGTAAAAGTGCTTACAATTTGTCTTCAAGTTTAAACTACAAACAGACATAGTACTTTCATTTAAAAGTTAGGAAAATATAGTTTAAAATTTTTAATTTCTCTGTGAGCTTCTTCATGCAATCCCATGAAATTAGAATTTGATAGTTCTTTCACATAGGAGAATGAGAAATAGCTAAGCATCCATTGTTTAAGTCATTTTTTTCTACAAGCATGGGCTCACCAAAGTATCAGAGTGACAAAGGAATTAGCTATTATTCAGGAAATGTGTGACCAAGATAATTACTATTTTTTCTTTTTTTTTTTTTTTTTTTTTCTTTTTTGACAGAGTCTCGCTCTCTTGCCAGACTGGAGTGCAGTGGCGTGATCTCAGCTTACTGCAACCTCCGCTTCCCAAGTTCAAGTGATTCTCCTGCCTCAGCCTCGCAAGTAGCTGGGACTACAGGCGTGCAACAACACGCTCAGCTAATTTTTGTATTTTTAGTAGAGACGAGATTTCATCATGTTGGCCTGGATGGTCTCTATCTCTTGACCTCATGATCTGCCTACCTCGGCCTCCCAAAGTGCTGGGATTACAGGCATGAACCACCACGCCTGACCATGTATTAAATTTTTTTTATAAACAAAAGCAACTATGGCTGTCAGGAGATAAACAGACAGACAGGTATTATATAGATAGATATTATACAGCTGAACTTGATTCTCTTCCTCTGTCCATATAGTTTTACATATCTTTTCATCAGTTAGTCATTTTTAATTAGTTCTATGTCCAGAACTATGGACATATATTGACCCTAACTATCAAATATATACAAAAGAGCCAAACTGCAGGCATAAGAAAACACAAAAGAAGCAAGGACAAGCAACATTTATCCACAGTTTATTGGTCAACTTATGAACAAATGTAGATAATTATAAATTAGTATCCTTACTGATTAGTAGATTTTTTTTTTATACTTTAAGTTCTATGGTACATGTGCATAACATGCAGGTTTGTTACATATGTATACATGTGCCATGTTGGTGTGATGCACCCATTAGCTTGTCATTTACTAGATTTATGTCATATATGCAGATAATATATTATTATTTAGATGTTTTGGAAATAATTCAGTGAGTACTGTAGCTGGTGGTACAGACAGTAGCCCCCATTTGAGATCCTTCTTCATCTTACCTCCCAATCTCTGTGAACCAAAAGAGATGGGAGAGTGCTCCACCAGGAACTACTCAGTGGACATTTTTTCCATATATGTTAAAGCTATAGTCCCCCTCCTATTGTGTTCAGTCCTCTAAAGTTTTCTTTTACTTTCTTAGAATATTGCTGTAGAATTTTAGATCTAACCTTAAGGAATGTTTTACAGACTAGGAAAGTTACATTCAGAATTATCAGTTGCATGACCAATGAGTGGTAAAACTGGTAATCAAACAATTTGCAAGACATCTCCAGTTTCCTTTGACTACACTATCCTGCCTCTTTTATTTCCATTCATTCTCTTTTTATTCTCAGGATGTGGCTGAGAAGCATTGGAATGATATCTTGGTAACAATTCTTTAAGGATTTTCCTTTTCCATGCACACAGAAAAATCATATTGCTGGCCATATGTTTTCCTTTTGTTTATTTTTTTAATATGTGTCTGTATTTTTCTCTAGCCTCAAAGCCAGTGGACTTGAAATTATGCACTGGCCCTATCCCTAATACTACACAACTGTGCCACATTCCTTGTCCAACTGAATGTGAAGTTTCACCATGGTCAGCTTGGGGACCTTGTACTTATGAAAACTGTAATGATCAGCAAGGAAAAAAAGGTAGGTCACGTGACCATGACATGCCTTTTATACCCACCAGTTGTATCAAATCATGAATTATTTTTTAAATGCTCTTCTGTGTTCCTTGTTTGTGGTATTTTCCAGAATGGCTAAAGACTATTAATTTCAAAAGATGAATAAACCTACTCCAGTGATAGTACCAGAAGATTAAAACAGAAGAACATAGGCATAAATGCTTGTTAATTTAGACAAAATGATGGAGAGGATCTGAGACAGTTTAGTGCAATGGTTAAGATGAGCTGTGGGGTCAGGCCTGGGTTGGAAAAACCTACTGTGTCCCTTACTGTTTAGATAAGTTAGCTAACTTGTCTAAACCTTTGTCCCCTTATCTGTAAAAGGGATGTAACAATATCTGCCATCCAGGTTGTCTCTAAGGAATCAATGAGATAAACATAAAGCACTTAGTTTAGTGCCTGACCCACATCTAGTGCCCAATAATAAAGCTGCTTATTACTTTGAAGAAAAAAATGTAAAAACGGTATTACTTTCATAATGCAAATGAGAGAGGAATAGAATAAATGCAATGGTTTTCTTATGGTGGACGTGGTGAGTTAATTTTCACATGATCTCGTGATTAAAAACATTTTTCTATTTTGTTTCCAAGGCCAGTCTTCTAGTGATTCTAGTATGTTTACATAACAATAAATAGACTTATTAATTTTGTTACACACTGTCAGGAAGGACAACACTTAGATGCTATTAAAGCACAAAGCAGGACTTTGAATATTTCACACTGGAACCCACATGGCTTATGTTCCTAATTCAAATTCCCAGAGGGTCTAAAATCAACTGAACCTCAAAGAGATTGTTTCTCTGGAACCATACAACTTCTTAGAGGTTCATTTTCCAAATTTAATCATGTGACATTGCTGAAGATTTAAGAAAAATAGCCTTTTGTCTGGTAATCGATATTTCTAAATAGCTTGAAATTTCACTCATTCTTCGAATATGCTATAGCTACAGACCTTCCAAGTCAAACAAAATTTATCTCTCTTTCTGCTCCTTCCCACCCTACTCCTCTATGCCCTACAAGGGAAGATAGGTACTATAGGACATTTCTAGCCTTACCTTTGCGGTAGTAAGCTGAAACCAAAGGTTCTCATTTATTTTCATTCCGTTCATTAATCCATTCACTTACTCATTTAATGCATGGTTCATGACCCCAGATTAGCTACAGTCTGGGGATACACCAGTGATTCAAAACAGAAATTACTTCTACCTCCACTCTTATCTAACTTTTACCCTGAGGTTTTATTCAACTTTCTGAAATACTCAACCTTTGATGGTAACAATAGATTTTTCTTTCCCCCATACTTCAGGCTTCAAACTGAGGAAGCGGCGCATTACCAATGAGCCCACTGGAGGCTCTGGGGGAACTGGAAACTGCCCTCACTTACTGGAAGCCATTCCCTGTGAAGAGCCTGCCTGTTATGACTGGAAAGCAGTGAGACTCGGAGACTGCGAGCCAGATAATGGAAAGGACTGTGGTCCAGGCACGCAAGTTCAAGAGGTTGTGTGCATCAACAGTGATGGTAAGACAGATGTGTCTATTATGTTTTTATGGACGTCCAACCCTGCATATATGTTTTTACTTTCTATTAAAATCCTGTGTCTTCTTGCATTATAGCTGGTTCCATTTACAAACGTAGAAATAGCTGCTTCTCTCTCCCTCCCTCCCTCCCTCCCTCCCCCTCTTTCCCTGTCTCCTTCTCTCTTTTGTCCTTAATGAAATGGTGGCAGTGGAGAGGATCCATGAATAGTAGCAAGATAATGTTACATGTGAAAACAGAACAGATCATATAGCATAAGAATTAAATTATCATTAGGGTAATAATTAATTGAATTGCCAAATTTAACAACAACAAGGAAAGGTAACTTTTTAAAGTGACTTTAAAAAAATTATAGAAAATGAAATGTAAACAAAGAAGGGTTGTAAGCATTGGTTGACTTGACTCTAAAAGTATTTTCTTTTAACCTCCCTGACATCATGTCTTAGTGTTATCATTTAATTTCCAGGCTCACAATCCACGAGGTCCATTACAGCCTAGAGTTCCTGAACTGACCTTTTACTCTCTAGGACTCCCTTATTTAGGAATGTCCTAGAGCCACTGGATAGTGGCTTTCCACAAGATTATTTTCCCCAGCCACAGGAATAACCTTGGACTTTTATAACTGATATTTGTTTGATAAAATATACTGTCTTGATATTAGCTCTAAGATTTTTACATTCCTTCCTAAGAGTACTGCTACTGTATTGGGGAGAACCCCTTACCTCTAAGTCATCCCTGAGTCACACAAACCGCAAGACTCCCCCAGACGTACTTTAAACCTCTGGACGAGATCATCTCTAAGGTTGCTCTATCTCTTGAATCCTATGACTCTGCACATCAGAGAAACATGAGTGCTAAACCCCAGGGTCCAATAGTTGACAGTTTATGCTGTTTACAGCATATGCAGAAACATTCTGGTGCCCCCTTGGGGGTACTGGGACATCTGGTAACCGTCATAATTCTTTCCATCCTATTTTCTTCCAGTAAGCAGAATTGTTTCCTCTTGTGACTCAGTCACTGTTCAGTCATAAAGAAAGACACTCGCTGGGCTGGGAGACTGACAGACACTGCTATTACTGAGAAATTAGCCTTTTGTCTTTGTCCAGGGTCTAATACAGTCATGCAAGACAGTATTAGGTAAAATCTGAACCAGTGCTTGAGTTTGAAATGGGAAGAAGCAGATCTTTGCTCCAGATCTCTTATGATGAATTTTATATATTCTGCTTTTTTGCTATGATAAGCATAACCTGCTGTGATATGTCCTCTCTTTAGCTCTTCCTTATTCTACAATAAAGAGAGGCATAAAAAGGAAGTAATACTCAGAGATTGGCAGCTAGGAAAAGAAAGCAAAAGAAGCATGTTCTGTTTCTCTCTTACTCACATTTTAAATCCTAATTTGGATTACACAATACTGTTACCTTCTGAATTTCTGTAAAAACAGTAATGGTCATATTAAATTCCCTCAGTAATAGTACTTGTTCGTTTTCTCAGTTCAAACAATTTTCTTGTCCTTCCGTAGACCTATAGAGGAATTAGGGTCTCAGGTATTGTGAAAAGTGTTTTGAGTGAAAAAAAAAGCTAAAAAGTTAATTTTGCATGGCATTTCTGCCTCAGTGTTATGCAATGAAAAATCAGATTTAGTCCACTTAGTGCAATGATCTTCCTGGTATTTGTGCAAATGGAATATATTTTATATAGACTAAAGGAGCCAGCTATTTAAAAAATATAAGTGGCTTATTTTAATTTTGTTAAGGAAAACTTATTTTGCAACGCAAATATTACCTCCTAGCTTGTCTTGTGAAAAAACGCTAAAAAACAAGCAAAGGTATGAGTTAGATGTGTGTAATTGTATTGGCAATGTATGTTATAACCTAAAAAGCAAATTAATAACTCACAATATACATGAGCTGGTTTCGCTTTGTCTACATCACAAACATTATTAATTTAAAAAGGTAAGTATGCAACTGATACTTAATTCGTTATTGTCCTTTACAGGACATCTTTTCCAACATTAACTTTTATTTCCTGACATTAATTAGTTGTAGTACAACTTAATACATTAGCTGTTTCAGCTACATGGATGTATAAAATCAAGAAAATTATTTTTTTATTATGAATCCTAGAACCCAGTCAAATTTGTATATAAACTAAGACATAATTAGGCTGATAGAATAAAACAAAAAGCTGGAGACTTGTAAATACTGCTCTGATATTATCATATGGTCATCTGGTAAGTGTTTAGCAGCTGCACCAAACGTTGTTTTGTAATTAAATTGGGCCCAGGGAATTAAAGTTGATTAGTTGTACAGACTCTACCTCTAGGCCTGGGCTGCAGCTATACATTTTGTTTTATAATTAAGTTAAAGCTCAACTAGGGACATGAAACGTAAAGCCTGTGAACTGAAGAAATAATAAAAAGACTTTTTTGCTCACACATTCCTCACAAATTTCACAATTTTGTTAATGACCTCAAGACACTTAAAATCTATTTGTTTTCTGAAATATTCTTTGTCCAGACTCCCAGTGATCATTAAGATTTGCTGCTGCTGTTGTTCATTTTTCTATTTGCCTTCTAAGGAGGAGGGTTGGGGAGGGTTGCAAGAGACCCCAGGAGGAGTTTTGCATAGCTTCTCTGTCAGAGAAGAAGGCAGAGGGGTGTAACAGAGTTGCAAGACAAAAGAGAGCACAAAAGACAATTAGACTCTCCAAAAAGAGAGAAACATTTCAATGTAGTGGAACAAATACTGCTCATTAATTAAAGATCATCAGATCTGCAATTCCAGGTCTCTGAACACAAATGCAGGAACCTACTCCAAAGATCTGTGATCCGGAGAATCAGAGGATGTTATTACTGAAAAAAAAAAAAAAAAAAAAAAAACAAAAAGAAAGAAAAAAAAAAAAAAAAAAAAAAAAAAAAAAAAAAAAAAAAAGAAAAAAAAAACCCAAAACCTGCCCTATTTTAATTTTTTTGATATTGAATATGTTTCATTTAAAGGTGTAAATCTGGCAAGGCAAGAGTATTTCATTTCCTAAATTGGCTTGTTAGAGGCAGAACACAGCCAGGTTATTGGACTCTGGAGCAAGGGGAGAAAAGTATTATTCCTTGAGAGTGTAAATCAAATATTGTTTCCATATTTCCTTGTCCTCTGCTTAAAAACAAAAAATACGATGCTGTCTATATTTCCATATCATGTGTGCTATTTCAGATATCGAGTACTGACACTTTTCCATGTGAATTTCAAAAAAAAAAGTCAGTTTATTTTGTTTTGTTTTGCATTAGTTTTAAAGCAATAAACCTCAGTGGTTTCAAATGCCTGAACTTCTGTGCTATCTTTCTTTTCTTTTCCCCACATTAGTAAAAGTTAGCATATACCAATGACATAGGCATAAGCAATCACTTTCCTACTTGACCCAGATTGTTAAGAAACCCAAACATACTTTTATGGAAGTAAATCATTGCAAGTCAGCATTACCCAGCTCTTAATGATACAGTATAAGAGTAATGAAGGTTGCCAGCTAGGGCCATTCTTGTGTATTGTGCCATTCTTGAATGGGAGTAACTGCTATCCAAAGACTCTCAGCACCATGCCAACCTGACTGGCTTCTAGTAATGCTGAAGAAGACTTATGTCTAAACACATGTGGAGATGAGCACTGAGGCAAGCCCTGGAAGCAAGTTTTTCTGACTCTTTTGGGTACATTTCTAATATGATCAAAAGTATCAAAAGAACTGGCTTTGAAAACACTTGGAGGAAGTTGACTGTGTTAGGCTATTTATGCATTGCTTATAAAGAAATACCTGAGGCTGAGTGATTTATACAAGAGGAAAAAGGGTTTAATTGGCTCACAGTCCTGCAGGCTGATAGGAAGCATGGCACTGTTAGGTGTTTGGCCTCTGGTGAGGCCTCAGGAAGCTTTTATTCATGGTGGAAAGCTAAGTGGGAGCAAACATCTCACATGACAGTGTATCAACAGAGGGAGAGAAGAGGGAGATGACACACATTTTTAAACAACCAGATCTCATGAGAACTCACTATCATAACGTCAGCACCAAGGATTTGGTGCTAAAGCATTCATAAGACATCTACCCCTGTGATCCAATCACCTCCCACCAGACGCCACCTCTAACAGTGGGGATTACATTTCAATATGAGATTTAGTGGGGACACATATCCAAGCTATATCATTGACTTTAGTATCTAGGGCACTGGCTTGCCATGTGACTTCTTAATCTTTCTCAACTTTTTACCACCAATTTCTTCCTTCTGGAACAAGATATGTTTCCAGCTGTAAGACGAGGAAAGGGAAAACTTGAGTACTATTTCTTTCCCAAGTAGTTCTGGTCATACTTCTTTGTTTCCGTGTAGTCAGAACTAGGAGGAATATGGGGGCATATCATTTCAGTATGTTGAAGAAAATGTAAGAATTTTGAAAATTTATACCACTGGAGAACAGGATTCATTGTGGAAAGAGATGGGGAAATATAGTACCCTATTTTAAGTCTTATAGTACAATTTGTATGCAATATATAAAGTGAATATTGAGTTTTTTTTCCAGACACGTATTTATTATTAAAAAGTAACAGTGTGAAGGGGGACACAGGTAAGTGGGACAATTGGTAGAAGATTGGGAGCAAAGCATGCCAGGAATAGAAAAAGAGAAGTTATAGAACTCATAGTTGAGACTAGTATTTTGACTAATTCAGAATATTCATAGATTGTTCCAGAAGCATAGGCCAGGTCAAGGATTAAGATACATCAACTTATTAAGGATGTGCTCCCAGAAGAAATCAGCAAGAAAAGGGGGAATGAAGAAGCAAAATATAGAAAAGAGAAAGGGTCTTGAGTTCCTAAAACCATTCCCAGGTTTAGTGATTCACTAGGAGGATTCACCATACAGTTGTACCTATAAGCATGACTTATTAAAACAATAGCATGCAAAACAAAATCAGCAACAGGAAAATTCCAGAGAAAAGAAAGTGAGTTCCAGAAACTTCCCGTTCCCTATATTGGCCAGACAACGCTAGTGTCAAAAGGCAATCAGCCTAAGGTCAGGAATGAGGCTGCAACTGCAGAATCTGAAAGATGGGTGCAGAGATCCAGTGAAAGGGATCCCATGGGATCCAAACTGGCCAGCAACACTGCCCATTACAAAAGGAAATCCATTTATGTGGTAAGGAATATAAATATTGTATAAACTAAAAGGAACCAAAGACCCTATTAAACAGTGTCTTCTGGGCCCACAAGAATATGCAGTTTTCTGGTCCACTGCCACTTAGGAGGTTCCTGGATTCCCAATGATGCAAAAAGGAGCTTCAGAAGGCTGGAAAACCTGAAGACTCCCAAGTAGCAGACATTAAGATTGTTTAGTATTAGAAAATGTTAGAATATCTTTTCAAGAACTTAAAATGGAAGAACACATTTATAAATATTTTTGTTCCTTTCTATTGAGGAGTACCTTTTGTGCCATATCTTATTATTTATCAGTGATAAACAAGAACATTGTAATGTGCAAGGGAGAGTGGTAGACAAAAAGTTAAAATATGTGTATAGAATAGATCCTCACCTAAATAAGATTTGCTTCTGAAACCTTGGTGAGAACCCTGAGTTCAGATCAATTCAAATATCTATGGAACTAGATGGGAACACAAGTTCAAATGCATGATCATTCTTTGGATCTGGAATCTTCTTCTTAACACAAATTACAAGGCCGTTATGTGGAAAAAACTTCTTTTAAATGCAAGGACCCATCTTATAACTGAATTGTTTTTCCATAATTTAAGCAATGAGTCAACTAAGAAGTTTCCTTCCTGTAGAATGTTGTCTTCTAATGTGTTCGAAATACAATTAGATTGGATATTATGTTAAATCTAAGGTCTCTCACTTACAATTAGGATCGTCTAACAATATTGGTAGGAGTTTGTTTCCTATAATTGGGTTGAGACTCTCTATTCAATTTGTTGTAAAGATAAAAGTCATTATAACCTTTTAGAAAATTTAAAGCAGTAGGTTCTCCTTCAATGTTGGTGTGTCGTAATCACCATTTTATTTCGGACTATACAAACTTGGCATCAGATACTCTGATTTGTCTGCTATGTGTTAGTATATGTGTCTGTGTATGTATTACAATATACTTGAATATGTTAGTGAAAAATGCTTTTTTAAAAAAACCATCAGCGTTGAGCCAATGTTCTTTGTTCTTTTGAATGGCAGTGTTGTAGAAAAGAGTAGAATTTTCTAAATAATTTTGTTTTATTTTTAAAGTAGGGTAGATTCAGCAGAGATGTCAGATAAAAATTGAGTAAATAATTATTTACCACTTAGTGATACAAATTCCCCACTGAATGTTAGCTACCACTTCAAATGGCAAATATAGAATAGCAGTTTACTTTGTCATAGGTGGTGGGTGCCGTAACACAACACAGAACAACCAATTTTCTCTTTATTTCCTTTTAGAGATGTGGCCTCACTGTGTTGCCCAAGTTGGTCTTGAATTCCTGGGTGCAAGCAATTCTCCTGCCTTAGCATCCCAAAGAGCTGGGGCAACAGTCACATGACACTGTGCCTGGCCAAAGCCAGTATGGACATTGGACAGAAAGCATAACTTGCAGTTAAATTAGGCGGGAGTTTAGTTATTAAACCTGACAGATGCATTCCTTATGTTAGTGAACCTCATGTTTGCTCCTTTGATTCCCTTTATATCCACCTTCTCTGTAAAATGTTGTCTTCCCATGACTTCATTGATTCTGTATTCCCTATTCTCTTTCCACCTCTCAGACCATATATCATTTAACTATTGCTAGGGAACAAACCACCTCAAAACTTAGTCACTGCAATCATGAGAATGCAGAAGTGCTTGTTCAGGTTTCACCTGAGCTCTCTTGGGGAAGATTGACTATGGCTGAAAGGTCCAAGTGGCCTCCCTCACATATCTGGCAGTTGGTGCCATCAGCTGGGGTACATTGGTACCCCATTGGTACATGGACTCTCATCCTCCAATAAGCTAGATCAACTTCTTTATATATGGTGGCTTTAAGGCATAACTTCAAGAGGACCAAGCAAAAGCTGAAAGTCCTCTTGAACTCACACAGTATCACTTTGTCCACATTCTGCTAGTCAAAGCAAGTCGCAAGGGACAATCCAGATTTAATGAGTAGGAAAATAGACTTTGCCTCTTAATGGGATATATTTCAAAGAATTATGCCAAATAATTTACTACAGTCTACTCTGGTTACAATTATTTTCAATCCTCTCACATACAAAATATACACCCTCCCCATCCAAGACCACAAAAATTGTCATGCAATTATATGATCAGGCTTAAAGTTTACTATCTCATAATTTGCATCTGTTTCAAATATGAATGTAGCTACTCTTGAATCAGAGGTCTGTGAATGAAAAGAACAAGGTATCTTCCACTAATTCCCTCCACATATGCAACATACAATATCGTGATAGAGAGTGGAAAAGCACTCTCCCATTAAATGAGAAAAACAGGAAGCATTCAGCCATTTCTGCCCTATAACAACGTTCTTTTATTATTTTACTTTAAGTCCCAAGATACAAGTGCAGAACCTGTAGGTTTGTTACATAGGTATACATGTGCCATGGTGGTTTGCTGCACCTGTCAACCTGTCACCTAGGTTTTAAGTGCTGCATGGATTAGCTATTTGTCCTGATGCTCTCCCTCCTCCCCAACCCCCACAGGCGCCGGTGTGTGTTGTTCCCTCCCTGTGTCCATGTGTTCTCATTTTTCAGCTCCCACTTATGAATGAGAACATGTGGTGTTTGGTTTTCTGTTCCTGTGTTTATTTGCCAAGGATGATGGCTTCCAGCTTCATCCATGTCCCTGCAAACGACATGATCTCACTCCTTTTTATGGCTGTGTAGTATCCCGTGGTGTGTATATGTACCACATTTTCTTTATCCAGTCTATCATTGATGGACATTTGGGTTGGTTCTGTGTCTTTGCTATTGTAAATAGTGCTGCAATAAATATATGTATCCAGCCTGTTTACCATAAAACAGGAACAGAATAAGTTCCTTGATTAGGCTCTCCTTTTGTTCGTTGGGAATCATTTCCTAGTCCACTGTTTTTCTTGATTCTTTCATTCTGAGCTCTTGAATTTTCTCCTAAAATATCTTTCCTTTGCCATAAGAAATGGCTTATATTTGTAGCCGAGGAACTTTCTCAGTCGGTGTCCTGACCATGGAAATTAGAGGGGCCAGAGGACTTTTTTGTTCATTCTGAACTGTCTGAATTTCTCCAAGTCTAAATTGGCAAAGTTTTATCAATGCAGCACCCTTAAAACATTTTGAGTTTTCCATAAATCTCATTGGATATCACTTTATGCCACAAAAGCCATATCCATACATAACTGTTTTTCACACAGCCTTCTTTTTATTTTGGGCTACATGTGAGTCTGCTGTGGGAAATGCTTCTAAGATTCTTAAAAGCCCTGTCTAGCTGAGAGGGTCTTCTATGAATCACCTAAGTCTTTCTCTGGTGTTATCAACAAATTATTAGCTAGATCCCAGATTGATTTTTACCTTAGGTCACTTCTTACTTTTTCCTAGAGAAGTAAGGATGAGAAATGGTTTTATTTTTTCATTTTATAATAGCTCATTGTGGCATCTTCTAAATTCCAATTGCACGTTGAATTATTTCTTCTCTATTTCTCTTCTAATAGCATATCATTCTCAGAAGAAAAGAAAACATTAAATGGACATTTTAACATTTTCCTGCGAATTCCTTTATCTAAATACTTACATTTTCTATCTTGTAAGTTTCCACAAGAGACAGTTTTGCCAATTTTTTCATCACTGCATGGTGTAATATGTACATTATGGAACTAATTCTTCACTAACAATCTTCTTACCTACCTTTCCCAATCTAGATTCAATGGGTAGAAAAATAGACTCTGCCTCTAGATGGGAGAATTATGGCAAATGGTTTAATTTATTATTTAATATCTGTCTCTACTCTTCACTAACAATCTTCTTGCCTACTTTTCAGCCTTTACCCACCCCAAGTCTCAAAGCCAATGCTACTTGTTTTAGATTTCTTAAAGCAGTATCTCATTGCTACGTATTAAATTCTGTACCAGCTATGTATATGGCATAACAAATTACCTCAAACTTAATTTTTTGTGTTTGTTTTTTCACAATTCTATTGGTTGGGTGGGCAGTTTCTGTGTTAGTTCTGCCTGGTCTCACTGATGCAGCTACATTTAGCTGAAGAGCTGGCATGGTGGAATGGCCCAAGTTGGCCCCACTAATGTCAATGAAGGTGCCTCATTTTATCTCCAGGTGTCCTCTCATGCTCCAGTAGATTAGACTGGCATCTTTTCTAAGTGGTCTCAAGATAATGTTCTAGGAGGGAAAAACAGCTGAATGGCCACTTGATGCCTAAGTTCTGAACTCTCGTAAGACCACTTCTGCCACATTCTATGGGTCAAAGCAAGTCTCAAATCTAACAAGGCTCAAGGAATAGTGGAATAGATTGTACCTTTGGATGAGAGGTACTTGCCAGAATTTGTGGACATACTGAATCTAGCATATGCTACTTCCTCTGTTTCCTATATGCTGTATTCTTTCTCTGATCCTTTCTTAAAAGTTAACATTTCATATCAACTCTCTGCTATAGAGCTATGCCCGGAAGTGCCAGCCAAACCCTACTGGCATTTTTAACCTCACTGTGTACCAAAGTCAAACTCGTCATCTTTTCTCCAGAGTCAGTTTCTCTTCCAATATTCCCAGCCTAGTTCACAACACTACAATTTATTCAATCCTCAATCCTGCTGATGGAGTGACATCTGTGAAGAGACATAAAGGAGATGAGAAAGTAAGCCCTATGCAAATTTGAGAAGAGAACATTTAGGGCAGAAGGAACATTAAATGCAAGACCCGGAGGTAGAAAATGCTTTGAATATTTGAGGAACAACAAGGTGGCCAGTGTGGTTGGAGGAGAATGAGTTATAGGGAGAGTTTACTAGGTGGTGAGTTTAAAGAGGTTATAGAGGCTTGAGACCATTCAGGGGCTTTGGTTTTTATTCTAAGATGGGAGTCTCTTGAAAGGTTTGAAACAAGTGACTAGAACTGACATGTTTTTAAAGAATCACTGATGTTGCTTTGTTGAGAACAAACTCTGGGGGAGCAGAGAAGCAGCAGTGAGGAGACTATAGCTTCAGCTATAATTCCAATGAGAAATGAAGTGTGGCTTAGATAAGGGTTGCAACAGTAGAGGGGACAGTGCTAATTTAAAAGAATTACACTAATTGGGGAAAACTAAGGCAGCAAGCAGAGATGTTAGAATCCTTGAATCAGGTTTTCCTTATACTGGTATTATTTTCTTTATACTGATATTATGGTATTATCCACTATAAATCCTCTTTTGATCACATCATTCAGCTGCTTGAAATCTTTTTTGTTTGTTTGTTTTTGTGACAGAGTCTTGGTCTGTAACCCAGGCTGAAGTGCAGTGGCACAATCTCAGTTCACTGCAACCTCTGCCTCTGGGGTTCAAGCAATTCTCCTGCCTCAGTCTCCCAAGCAATTGGGATTACAGGCACCCGCCACCAAGCGTGGCTAATTTTTGCATTTTTAGTGGAGACCGGGCTTCACTGTATTGATCAGGCTGGTCTCAAACTCCTGACCTCAGGTGATCTGCCCACCTCGGCCTCCCAAAGGGTTGGGATTTACAGACATGAGCCACCACCCCGAGCAGAAATCTTTTACTGGCTTCCTATTGCCTTCTGTGTAAAGTCCATTTGGGAATCACAGTATGTCCTCCACCATCTAATCTTGTCCATTTTACCAATTGGCCCTTCTGCCCCTCCATTACACCATTGTACATTTTATGGAATTGGTAATGTAATCACTTACAGTTTACTATTCCCCACTATTCCTTCTATACTGATGTTTACTATGGGGTAGGTACCATGTCTTAATTATTTTTGTATGCCTGTTTCCTAGCACCGTGTTCCACATAACAGATTGTCAATAAATCTCTGAACCATAACTAATTTCTTTCTTTTGTCCCTAAACATATTTTCAAGAAATGACTCTTAATTTCTCCTTAAGTAAACTTTTATTATTGCCCTCACTGCAAATTCAAACTTTGCCTACTAGATGTCAAATAAAGCATGACACCAAATTGCACACCCTATTACCATCTCAATATGCCTTCAAATTCCATTACATCCAAGTCCCAGTACACTGGAGCAAAATAGCTACTGTATTTGCATAGGAAGAAAAAAATAAATATACAGAAAGACCTGAAATTTGAGGGATTCCTCTCACAGCATTTTATCATTAGACCGTGTTTTATTGAGCTTTAACTTTCTGGAGACTAGTCATTGCAGCACTGACTCTAGGTTCACCTGCTAACTTTGCCACTTTCTTTGGCAGGTTCCTTAAATCCACAGTGATTAAGTTTCCTTTTCTGTGAAATGAGATCTGTTTATAATGCTGTTCTCTAGTACAAATGAGTTAATATATGCTAAATGCTAGGAATTGTTCCTAGTGTGTGATATTTAAGTGTTTGTTGTTACTATTATTCCTCTAAGGTGGGTTCAATAGAGAGAAAGTTGAGCATAGAGACTTCCATTATTTTCAAAAATTTTTTATAGATAAGAATTTTATTGATTACTGTATTAGTCCATCCTCACACTGCTGTAAAGATACTGAGACTGGCTAATTTATAAAGGAAAGAAATGTAATTGACTCACAGTTCTACATGGCTAAAGAGGCCTCACTCAGAAAACTTACAATCATGGTGGAAGGCAAAGGGCAATCAAGGCACGTCTTACATGGCAGCAGGAGAGAGAGGAAAGGGGGAGCTGCCAAAACACTTTTAAAACCATCAACTCTCATCAGAACTCCCTCACTGTCACAAGAACAGCATAGGGGAAACCACCCCCATGACCTAAATACCTCCCACCAGGTCCCTGCCTGGTGGGGTTTTACAATTCAGATTACAATTAAAGATGAAAGTTGGGTGGGGACACACCCAAACCATATCACTTACCAATAATTTGATTACTTGATTTGCAGCCTAGCTCATTTATTTTCATAACACACTCATCAGGTAAGTGACCTCATTTTAAATCACATATATATGTCCTTTAATAAATGAGTGTCTATTGTATTCACTATCAGAAAATAAATATATAATAAAATTCCATAATTAAAAAATTCACCTGTTTTACAGAGAAACATATCTCTGAATTGACATTGAGCTAATATCTTTTGAATAGAAAAGATTATCTGAGTTTGACAAAACTTGTAAAATTGTTGTAACAATCTTACTAATTTTAGAGTATATTAGAAATGCATGTTTTTTTATTTGTATAACATAAGAACTATACTGAATGTGTCACTAGAATCGTAGGTTTCTGTTTTAGAAGATAACTAGCTACTGACTATGGGCAGAAATTGGACTTGACTTATATACGATCAGAGAATATTGCTGTAGAAAGGCAATTAAATATAATTTTAAAAGCTGCAGTAATCTTTAAACTTCAAGACGGCTGGTACTTAGCCTTGTGTTAAGTTGAGGCTGAGGAAAACATGTCTTCAAATAAAAGTCACCAGAAACCCACATTAGGAAGTAAAAGAAGAGATGCTGATTAGCTTTGATTCTTAATATGTGATTTCTTATCTCAGGAGCACCTATGGTTGAAACAGGGAACGTGGTATATAGCAAGCTACAAGATTAATATAGTAATATAGTGCATTTTCTTGACTTTTGGTTTTGCTAGTAGGCTAAAAGGGGTAAGGAACTTAAGTAAATTAACTCATTAAAATTTTAGAATTGTTGATCTTATATTGAAATTGCTGAATTGATATAAAATTATAGAAGATTAATATACATTGTGCTGCTTGCCTCCTCAACATTCTTTCATTCTCTTCTATCATAAACTGCCCTGATTTTCTTTGAGGAATTCCCTAAACTATTGAGGCTTGCTGGGATGAATCTTCTTCCCAGCCAAGGCAAGCTGTTCTGGGAAGTCAGGGACCCCGAACGGAGGGACCAGCTGAAGTCATGGACATTTATTAGTTCCCCAAATTAATACTTTTATAATTTCTTATGCCCATCTTTACTGCAATCTCTGAACATAAATTGTGAAGATTTCATGGACACTTATCACTTCCCCAATCAATATCCTTGTGATTTCCTATCCCTGTCTTTACTTTAATCTCTTAATCCCGTCATCTGCATAAACTGAGGAAGATGTATGTCGCCTCAGGACCCTGTGATGATTGCGTTAACTGCACAAATTGTAGAGCATGTGTGCTTGAACAATATGAAATCTGGGCACTTTGAAAAAAGGAACAAGATAACAGCAATGTTCAGGGAACAAGGGAGATAATACTTTAAACTCTGACTGTCAGTGAGCTGGATGGAACAGATCCATATTTCTCTACTTTCAAAAGCAAATAGGAGGAATATCACTGAATTCGTTTTCTCAGCAAGAAACATCCCCGAGAAAGAGAATGCGCCCCTGAGGGTAGGCCTATGAATGGCCCCTGTGGGGATGGCTGCCTCTTACAGTCGAAGCTGAAGGGATGAAAT
>NW_016809297.1:19967-47561 GCF_001698545.2 Rhinopithecus bieti | reverse complement strand
CTCCCACCAGGTCCCTGCCTGGTGGGGTTTTACAATTCAGATTACAATTAAAGATGAAAGTTGGGTGGGGACACACCCAAACCATATCACTTACCAATAATTTGATTACTTGATTTGCAGCCTAGCTCATTTATTTTCATAACACACTCATCAGGTAAGTGACCTCATTTTTAAATCACATATATATGTCCTTTAATAAATGAGTGTCTATTGTATTCACTATCAGAAAATAAATATATAATAAAATTCCATAATTAAAAAATTCACCTGTTTTACAGAGAAACATATCTCTGAATTGACATTGAGCTAATATCTTTTGAATAGAAAAAGATTATCTGAGTTTGACAAAACTTGTAAAAATTGTTGTAACAATCTTACTAATTTTAGAGTATATTAGAAATGCATGTTTTTTTATTTGTATAACATAAGAACTATACTGAATGTGTCACTAGAATCGTAGGTTTCTGTTTTTAGAAGATAACTAGCTACTGACTATGGGCAGAAATTGGACTTGACTTATATACGATCAGAGAATATTGCTGTAGAAAGGCAATTAAATATAATTTTAAAAAGCTGCAGTAATCTTTAAACTTCAAGACGGCTGGTACTTAGCCTTGTGTTAAGTTGAGGCTGAGGAAAACATGTCTTCAAATAAAAAGTCACCAGAAACCCACATTAGGAAGTAAAAGAAGAGATGCTGATTAGCTTTGATTCTTAATATGTGATTTCTTATCTCAGGAGCACCTATGGTTGAAACAGGGAACGTGGTATATAGCAAGCTACAAGATTAATATAGTAATATAGTGCATTTTCTTGACTTTTGGTTTTGCTAGTAGGCTAAAAAGGGGTAAGGAACTTAAGTAAATTAACTCATTAAAATTTTAGAATTGTTGATCTTATATTGAAATTGCTGAATTGATATAAAATTATAGAAGATTAATATACATTGTGCTGCTTGCCTCCTCAACATTCTTTCATTCTCTTCTATCATAAACTGCCCTGATTTTTCTTTGAGGAATTCCCTAAACTATTGAGGCTTGCTGGGATGAATCTTCTTCCCAGCCAAGGCAAGCTGTTCTGGGAAGTCAGGGACCCCGAACGGAGGGACCAGCTGAAGTCATGGACATTTATTAGTTCCCCAAATTAATACTTTTATAATTTCTTATGCCCATCTTTACTGCAATCTCTGAACATAAATTGTGAAGATTTCATGGACACTTATCACTTCCCCAATCAATATCCTTGTGATTTCCTATCCCTGTCTTTACTTTAATCTCTTAATCCCGTCATCTGCATAAACTGAGGAAGATGTATGTCGCCTCAGGACCCTGTGATGATTGCGTTAACTGCACAAATTGTAGAGCATGTGTGCTTGAACAATATGAAATCTGGGCACTTTGAAAAAAGGAACAAGATAACAGCAATGTTCAGGGAACAAGGGAGATAATACTTTAAACTCTGACTGTCAGTGAGCTGGATGGAACAGATCCATATTTCTCTACTTTCAAAAGCAAATAGGAGGAATATCACTGAATTCGTTTTTCTCAGCAAGGAACATCCCTGAGAAAGAGAATGCGCCCTGAGAGTAGGTCTATAAACGGCCCCCCTGGAGGCGGCCGTCTTTTATGGTCAAAGCTGAAGGGATGAAATAAGCCCTGGTCTCCTGTAGCTCTCCCAGGCTTTTAGGATGAGGAAATTCCCACCTAATAAATTTTGGTCAGACAGGTTGTCTGCTCTCAAACCTTGTCTCCTGATAAGATGTTATCAATGACGATGCATGCCCGAAACTTCATTAGCAATTTTAATTTTGTCCTGTCCTGTGGTCCTGTGATCTCGCCCTGCCTCCACTTGCTTTGTGATATTCTATTACCTTGAGAAGTATGTGATCTCTGTGACCCACACCCTATTCGTGCACTCCCTCCCCTTTCCCCTTTTGAAAATCACTAATAAAAACTTGATGGTTTTATAGCTCAGGGACCATCATGGAACCTGCCAACGTGTGATGTCTCCCACGGACACCCAACTTTAAAATTTGTCTCTTTTGTACTCTTTCCCTTTATTTCTCAAACCAGCTAAGATGCTTAGGGAAATAGAAAAGAACCCACGTTAACTTTCGGGGATGGGTTCTCCCAATAACAAGCAGTATATCCTATCTACTTGGCTGTAATAATCACTTTAAGGATGGACATGTGACCCAGTACATGCTAACAGAGAGAATACATCCAAGAGCTTGTACAGAAATAACAAAAAGAGACATTGGAGATGTTTGCGGTAACTATATAAATTTGATAATCTATAAGGCAGAGAGGAGATATTCCTTGGTATTACTTGAGCCTTTAGAGCTATTCTCACATGAAGCCATGTTTTCTACATTTTATTTTGTTTTGAGAATGAGTCTCACTCTGGCACCCAGGCTGGAGTGCAATGGCATGACCATAGTTCATTGCAGTCCTCAAACTCCTGAGCTCAAATGATCCTCCTGCCTCAGCCTCCCAAGTAGCTGGGACAGCAGATGTGCACCACCAGGCCCAGCTAGTTGTTTTAATTTGAATTTTTATTTTTTTGTAGAGACAAAGTCTTACTCTCTGGCCTGGGATGGTCTCTAACTCCTTGGATTAACCAGTTCTCCCAGCTGGCCTCCCACAGTGCTGAAATTAGAGGCATGAGCCACCATGCCCAGCCCGAAACCATGTTTAATTTTTACATAAAGCCATTATTTAAACCAATAAAGTCTCTTCATTGTTTTTACCCCAAAAGAGGTCTAAGTGGTATAGAAAGAGGAGAGGGAAAGTTCCTGCTTTGAATAGGTGACTACTAGGCTTAGACTCACAGATGTATCCAAAATTTACCCCTAACCAATTACTTATTCTACATTTTCTTTAGAATATGTTAATGAAAACATTTGCAAAACCCCTAGATTATACTAAAGGAAGGATCTAATGGCTTTTCAAAACAAGTTAATGTCTATAGAAGATTTCTTGGTAGAAAGAGTACAAAGTAAAATCTAGTTGGAAGAGGATTCTTCTAGAACTGGTTTCATCTTTGTAGAGAATGTGATGTTAGATGAGAAAACATCAACTGTCCTTTAAAAAACAGAGGTAGCCCAACAGAGAGACGGTGGAGTGGCTAAAGTACCTAAAGTGCCTCAACACATTTTTTTTTTTTTTGGCCAATTTTGTTCCAAGATTCCTTTTTATAATTTTTCCTGATTCTCATCTCCCTTTAGACAGAACACTGAATTACTAGAAATCATAGCTGCTGAGATCATGATAGAAATGACATGTCACAAAATATGACTGATATTTGTATTAAGATTCCAAAATGTTAACTTCAGGACTATATACAATAATTCAGAACTATATACAATAATTTTAAATAAGAAATTTATATGGAGAGGCTTCTGGATATTTAGTCTTAACTTCTGTAGGGTGCACAACCCAGGAAATGGCTATGGTAGGCATTCCATGAGAGAACTAGAACGCTGGAGAAAAGTTCTGACCTTATAAACAACATTTAAACATTATAAACAAACTGGTGTAATCATTGGTTAGACTTCTCAGTCTGCTGCCTAGGCTTATTCATTCTTTCATTTCACATTTATTGTGCCTGCTGTATAAGGTGAGTACAATAGAGAGAAAGTTAGCTGAGTACAGAAACTTTCTTTTTTGTTAAATTGGTTACAGATAAGAATTTTATTGTTTACTATATTAGTCCATCCTCACACTGCTATATAGATACTATCTGAGACTGGCTAATTTATAAAGGAAAGAGTTTTAATTGACTCATAGTTCCACATGGCTGAAAAGGCCTCACTCAGAAAATTTACAATTATGGTGGAAGCCAAAGGGGAAGCAAGGCATGTCTTACATGGCAGCAGGAGAGAGAGGAAAGGGAGAACTGCCAAACACTTTTAAAACTATCAGTTCCCATCAGAACTGCTATATTCTAGGCATTACATGCTATGTCTCAGGCATTACATGGTATGTTACTGGTATTATATGCACATTTATTGTGCTTGGGTCACAAGCACATTGTTATGTCTGCTCTGTTGCAAGCATTACATCTGCATTAATAATAGCAACCCCTGCCCATCAAGTATGCACTATTTAGTTGGAGATGGGAAAATATGTTATCAAATTATTTTAATATAGTGCAACAAGGGCTAGAGACACGCTCAGTGTGCCAAGGAGCACAGTGGGTAGAGTATGCTCTCTGCCTTGTAGGATCACTGAAGGTTTTAAAAAGGAAACGACTCATGTTAACTCAAGGAATAAATAAAAATTATTAAGAAGTTCAGTATATTTTAGGTTAAAAGCATGATTATGCAAAGCACAGAAGCATAGAAGAACTTGGGATATTTGGGGAGCTGCAAATAGTTGGGCATGTTACTGCCCAGTTCGTGTTTGAAAAGCTGGAGGAGATGAATCTTTGGGGATAAAACCAGATCATGAGAGAATTCATAAGCCAGGTTCAAGAGACTGTTTCATGCAATTGAAATGAAAATATTCTGGTAGGGAAACAGTATAATCAGATCCTTTAACATAGAACTCCAGCCACAGCTATAAGGAAAGGAAGTTGAGACACATTCTTGCTCTCTTTCTTTAGACTAAACCATGAACTCTGGGTATAAAACAAATTTGGTCTAGGAATGTTCCAGATAACTTTGTTGCAGTGAAATCTGTTTTCACTCAGTGCTGCTGATGTTCTCTTGCTCTCCAGTCACATGTTACATTTTGAATGTGGACATGTATATCCATATGTTTTAGAGTCCCTGTTTTATGTGAAAGACCTTTTATGGGTTTATATACTAATGAAAAGAACTGTTCCAAATGAGTATAATCCATCAAATAAGAATAGAATTCATATTGTACACTTTTTCTTTATTATGTAGCTTCTCTGAAATGTAGAATCAAGTAGGTAAGAATACCTTTTATAATTATTGGGAAAACTTATACCCAAGCATTATACATATACACTTCTGACATCTCCAGAAAGGTTAAAACAATTGATATAATAATACTTTGAAAACCTATAACTTTCAAAATATATTTTATGTGCCAGAAATACTGAATAGTATAGTTGTATTACTTCCATTACTTATAAGTAGTAAGTTGTTTAAGCTTCATGTTTTGGAAATTGATCTGTGGCTTTATTGACAATGATGAATTACTGATTGTTCTTACCTTCTTAATTTAAAAAACTGATCTTCATTTATTTTCAATTTGACATGAAGAACATTATGGTATTTATATATTTTATGGTATTTTTAATATGATCATTTATAATATTTCCTGGCAGGGTGAATTTAAATTAAATAACTTCAGTGCTCTTTGGATGAACTGTACTCAGACATGATCTAGTGATTGTAGTTAGGGGAAAATGACAAAGCAAAGTTACATCTGAGTCATAAAGAAAGGCTTCACCTTTGTTCTCAGTGTAATATCCTCTTATTCTAATTTGATAAAAGCATTTAAAAATGGATTTGCTGATGGCTTAAAATGTAGCTTTGGTCAATAGAAAGGTTAATATTAAATGTGAAAAACATGATAATGTGTATGAAGAATGTGCCTTTCATCCACAGAAAATGAAAGTGTTTATCTCCTGCTAAAGTTAAGAAAAGCAAGGCAGGTCCCCTGCTGTTTCTTTTGAAAATAATCCCATAATTATATAGCCAAACTCAGGAAAAAGAACAAAAAACTTTCTTTTATTGAACTCTTCCTTTACAAAATAGTATTTCATGTTGATTTGCAGTATATGTTAAGCATATATCCTGAATTAAGTGTGTGTTGATTTCTTTTCACTTCTACCCTTCCTCAGAGAAGAGAATGGCAGTAATTATTTTGATGTAGAATGGTTCCCATTATTCTGGTTTGACTGCCCATGTGTATAAGAGGAGGAAAATCAAGTTCTGGGACTATTCAAAGCACCCTGAAAAGCTCAGACCCTGTGGAGCTCTGTTTCCGGCTAGCTAGCCACATATAAAGACTGTAAACGTTTTCACAACTAAATGACCTCTACCTACCTTAAATGTTCATCATTTAAAGTTGCACCATCCACAAAATATTATTCATCTTAAGGGAATTAGTTTCAACTTAAAGGTTCACTGAAATACACCCAAGTGTTATTCTAAATGAATGAGGGTTTATGCTTTTTCTAAAAACTGTACATTTCTTAAACCTGCTCCAGCTGAAACAAGAAGATGCCGAGCTCTGTTGTACTAGCAATAGACAACTTGACAGAGCCCAGGAGCCCCATTTTCATTCTGGGAAGTTGTGTGCAAAGATTGTCATACATCTAGAATGTATGTCAATACTAAGGGCCCTCTGGACCTGTCCAATACACTGGCATTCAAGCTTTCATTTAGGGCTAGATTCTGAGTACTACTACAGAGCCAGGGTACAATTCATGTAAGAAGAAATACAGGTGGTTACTAAGCATATAAGAACATTGCAACAAAGAAATACAAATATATCTTTGTATTTTAGATATATATAAAAACACAAGGTGCAGCACACCAACATGGCACAAATATACATATGTAACAAACCTGCACATTATGCACATGTACCCTAGAACTTAAAGTATAATAAAAAAATAAAAAATAAATAAATAAAAAGAACTGAAAAAAAAACACACAGTATATCTTTTTCCACATCTGCATACTAAAATAAAATAACCTAAAAGCACCCAGTGTTTTGAAATAGAAACTTGTTCATAGAAAAGTAGAAACTATGAATTATTATTATCTTTAAAATATTGTTTAACAAAATATGTTATAAACCTCAAATATAACAATCTATACCATGTCTAGTAATTTATTCTAAGGAATCATATCCCAAATGGGGATTCTTACTAAAAAAAAACAATTGTATACAATATGTGCTAAAGGAAGAATGAAGCAACTGAAAAATAAGACCTGAAAGAATGACAAGTGGAGAATAATAAAAATGTCTTTATATAGTTAAAATCTATTGTTCTAGTAATTACTATGTACAACAGACCAGTATATTCTGTTTTTTTTTTATCTTCCTGTCAATTATTCCAGTCAATTATTCTATTCTTTCACCAGATCCAGACCACTTTTCTATTTGATCATTTACTTTGCTATTTAGTAAAGCCATTCTTCCTTCTCTATTATTAACTTTCAAAAATTCATTGATTAGTCATTCTTCCTAGCTGCAGACTCATGTTTTTTTGTAATTTTTTGACAGGGGTGATGGAAATTTTAAATACATTTAGGAAAATTAACATCTTTAATCACACATAATCTCTCTATCCACAGTTCAGTGTATCCCCCCACTCCATTATTTGTCAAGTTTTTCTTAAGTTTTCTTAGTGGTGATGTGAAAATTTTGTCAGATGGAACAAAGAAATTCTCAAAGAAATGGGGTTGTTTGATTTTTGCCGTTACTTGTATTTCTAGTGCCTATGTCTCTAGTAATAATTTGTCAAAAGCAAAAGTCTACATATTACTATAAAGACTTTTATTTTAGAGATCAAGGATTAGAAAGCCAGATTTTAGTTATGGCTCTGCTGTTGAATCATTTTATATAATGCATTTAACGTTTTGAATTCTTTATTCACCGAATTGCAAAATCAATATAGAACTGAAAATTATGTGTTATGTTTCATTAGGTCTTCAGAAAGTATTTTTATATTGAAATATGTGTGACTAATTAAACACCATTTTCTGTAACTTTTCTTTGTAGTGTGGACATACTTGAGATAGTTCATCTGAGTCTGTTTACCATAATAATCATTTTACTTCCTTTGGATTCAAATTCTACAAACACTTATGTCTTAAGAGACCTGGTGCAGATTATTTTGAAAGGGACTATAAAAGTATAACAAAAGAAAATATTGTATATACGTGTTGATTTTATTAAATGTGTGCTATGAATTGATATTTTATTTTCCATGTACTTTCGTATTATAGTGGAAACAAAAGAAACATTACCACAATAAATATTTTCCCATAACAAAAGTGAAAGCAATGGGCTGGTAGGAATTTTCAAAGAGCTATTATATTACTATTTCCACAGCCTTGATGTAATTTTCTTCTTATTTTCAATAATTAGCATTAAACTGATTCTTATTCTACCTTTTGTAATTAGTGATACAAAATGCTCTAATAAGAATAAAATTACTCTTTAGCTGCCAACCACATATTTTATGTCAGATTGTCTAATACGGCAGCAACCCAAAATAAAAAGCAGTCAAATGAAAAAACAAAACCCATAGAAAATAAGGAAAGTACTTAAAACAGTATGTTTGTGCTGAATCTCATTTATAAACGTGAGAGTATGTGAAAGAAAACTTGTATAAATCAATGCAATGAAATATTTACCCAAAGAACATTTTAAGTTACATTGATTTCCAGTATTTCCTAATTAGGCAAAAGTTACCTACTTCAATTGCATGTTTTCCTGTGGCCTTGGGGAAACATGTACTTTTACAAGGAAATGGGGAAGCAGGCTCTGACTCTTGGGCTTCTAGGTAGGAATTCTGTCCAAGGAATAAGAAGAGAAATGAATATGTTATTATGAATGCCCTCACTCCGGCAAATAGCTCTGTTGTTTACCGCTCACTTTCTGTTTCCCTCACACAGTCATGAAGGATGCTATCAAAATTTTTATCAGGCCCTAATTCGACATTCCCTAATTTTGGTCACAGCCTGCCTGGATTTAGGACATAAAGAGCTTAAAAACTCTTAATTTTAATATTAGAAATCTAGCTCAATCCTATATCAGGAGCAATTTATAAAACCCTTTTAGATAATAATGATTAGATATAATTTATTTTCATAGAAAAACATATTCTAAGATGTGCTATACAGTTGTTTTTACACTGAATTGTTTTACTGAATGGTGCCTGTATTGAAGGCACTATCAGAAAGGGCACATTGAAGTTGAGGTTACTTCAAAAGGTAGTGAATACCTGCTGTTTGGCAATCCTTTTTTCTGTCCGCCCGCAATCTGCCATTTGAAGGAAAAGTCATACAATAAGTCATACAATGAATGCATCCGTGGTAGGAAAAGTACTTTTAAGCATGTGGCCCTATCTCAGTGCCCTAGGCTTTTGACCTCAGTGTCTCTAGAGAGTTCTATATTAGAAATCACAGTGGCCAATTAGCAATTTTTCTTTAAAATTAGTGGTTACAAAGTTCTTTGTAAATACACAGCTAAATGAATGTAGTTGGGCTTGTTTAACTCTTAAAAGTTCTAAGAATGGAAGGTGACTTAGATAACATTTTGTAATCACAAAGAAGTACTTCTAATGGAGCAACTCAGGTTAAGGACTCTTCTGTATTTGTCTTGGTATGTATGTGTTCATATATATATATGTGTATGTGTGCGTGTGTATGTTCAGAAGTATGAAATATCTGAATGTGTAGTACATTTATTATCACTATGTTCCTTAAATCAGGTTGATTGTTGATATTTTTAAAATTCTTCAGTAAAAGTACATACATTTTAAATGATAACATTTTGAAGAGCAATATTTGTGCATTTTTTAATAGCACAGTCAGCATTCTGATTTCCTATAAGATCTTTCAGTATATTTGTAGACTGGTAGTCTGCATATTGATCCCTCTTGTTGCCATGACTAAAATCGATTTCACCACCTCTGAGACCTTTGCCTGTCATCAAACTTACTTTTTCTCTTATGCCAAAATGACATTTGATTGGATTATCCAACAGAAGAAGGCTTCTGTGGTTGAGCACAATCAATATGCTTGTCTTCACTGATTATATAGACCTTACGGTGACTACCTTCATAAATGAAAGCTGGAGTGATTTAATTTCTAGTCAAATTATACCAAAACTTGAAGATGTTTTACAATCGTAAACTCTTTTGTCAACTTAATATTCAGCAAGCCTGTTTCTAAAAATATTATGTACTCATAAGTAAATATGACATCAATCAACATTTTCAAGCACATGATGTTTGCATGATACTGTGGCATACGCAAAGATATATACATGATTCTTAGTCTAAAGGATTTTATATCCTGGTGGCATATGTACAATATATGCATAAGAGATAATTGTCAAGAAAAAGGTATATAATTAATTTTAAATAAGTCATACTATCAAAAATTATAGAAGTAATAGCTTCTATTTATTTTAGCCAATATTATGTGTCATGCGTATTATGCTATGTTCAGCTATGATGTCTATCATATCTAATTTTTGTAACAGCCCTCCAAAGGATTTAGTATTAACTCCATTTTGCAGACAAAGAACTAGAATCATGAGATTAAGAAACTTAAGATTGTGCAGCTTGCAAAGAGTTTAAAACTCACCTCTATTTGACTCAAATGCCTACAGTTTTTCCAAGCACCATATTGCATCTCAGTAGCTGTTACAGATTTTCAAAAGTTTGAGATTGTTTCCAGCTGTGATGGTCAGGAAGCTTTGAAAGAGGGTGCAGATTAATTCGGTTTCTCAGGATACAAAGGGTTCTAATAAGTTGAGAGAAGGAAGACAAGGTTCTAATTTGGAAAAGAAAGACACAAGTTGATGTATAAAGACAAAGAGAAGAGGAGCACATGCATTCTCAAAACTTGAGTATACTGGTATGTCCAGAGCAGAAGTGTCATCTGAAAGTAGTTTGAAAATAAATTTGAAGAGCCCATAGCATAAGAGTATAGAAGGGTTTGTATGCTGTCTGATGGTTTAGAATCTGCTCTTGAATAGACTAGACACACTTGAAAGCTTTTTGGAGAAAAGTACAATATTATCAACACAGCTATATCAAGAACACTGTATTAGTATCGGTACTAGTCTGTCAGAAGGGCAGGATAGATCGAATGTTTGAAGATTGATTTGAACGATATTTTTCCAAAGAGACATCCTAAGTTAATAAATATATTAAGCATTCTCATCCATATTTTAACTGAGAAATGCCAGTTAAAACCAAAATGATAACCTCTACACACCAAAATGGCGAAAAGTGTAAAAATCTAAACAATTCCAAGAGTTAGTGAGGATGTGGAAGCAAGAGACCTTTCCAGACCTGCTGGAGGAAAGTGACAGTGTGCCTAGCAAAGTGAACACAGTCCTCACCAATGGCTTAGGAATCCTGACGCTGAGCATATACAAAGAGAAATGTGTGTGTAAGTGCATTAAATACATGTAAAGAATGCTACAAAATTTATACACGTGAATTTCAAAACCAGACAAAACTAAACAACTGAGTTAAAAGTCAAAATAGTGGTTGCCTTTAGGGGGAAGAGAAGGGGAAATAGAAGGGTTGTGATGGCGCGGTGCGGTTCAGGGCTGCTGGCAGTGCTGTTTTGTGACCTGAAGGGTGATTACCCGGGTGTTTGCTTTGTGATAACAACTGAATGGTACATTTTTTTTTTTAACATTACCATCTGTATCTTTTACTGCAATAAAGATATTATATATAAACCCAAAGATTACAAACAGGAAAAAAGTCATTTATCTGGAAAATGGAAATGAGGGATTCAAATTCAGATCTGCTGAACTCTAAAGCCTGTAAGTTATTTATCCTCATTGAGGAGAATAGACACAAGTAATGAATTCTTGGTTCGTACTCAAATTTGGTAAACAAATATGGCAAGTAGTCTATAATAATAGTAAAAATGAAAGTGTTAATAAAGGTTCATGAATGAAATGTGTGTCTATATGATCCTCTATTCTTAACTCTGATTTCGTTTATAGTCCATGCCATAATATTGATAATTTATTATTTCACATGTGTTCATTTTGTCCACTGGACTTGATTGTACATTTCTGGAAACCACTAGCTATATTTAATTGGTTTTTAATTTTCCAGAGCACCAAGTTCTGAGTACATAGCACATGCATAGCAAATACTTTTTGGGTAATACAATTTCAGGGAAAAGAAATTTGATATATGCTTGTGTGTGTGTGTGTGTGTTTCTATTTTCTCTTATTTCCACCTATGGGGATAATCTGTTGTGCGTTTTCAGGAAAGAATTCTTGTCTTACCTTGTTTACTACGTGTATCCACTGCACCTACAACAATGCCAGCATGTAATGAGTGAAGCTTGGCACTTACCAAAGCACTCATTCATAAATGCCCCAGTTTTGCTTTTCCACCAACTTAGAATACACTCTCCTTCCCTTCTCTCTACTGAAACTCTACCCATTCCTTTAAAGCCAAATTGAACAATCTTCTCCACAGTCTCTCGGGCTTCCTAGTCCCAACCAAAAGCTTTCCCCTTGAGTATCAGAAGCAATTTCTCTGTATCCCTATTGTAGCATCTCTGATGCTTTCCTCTGATTATACTTAGTTGTGTACATGCCTGTGTCTCCAATTTAAACTGTCATATAGTTGATTATGTGCGGAAAGCAAGGGGTTAACAAACAGGCACTAACATTTTTTAAATACCTACTATGCCCTGGACTCTAAGCAGGTGGTTGTCTCAGCTCTCAGAAGTTAGATAAGGTGGGCAGGGTGACCCATCCAGGAAGCAGTCAAGCTCTCATTTGTATCCAGGTCCCTCTGTCTCTGCAGGCAGTTCCGTTTTCGTCTCTCCATGATGCCTCCTGAACAGACAATGTGTCTGTCTTACCTGTCTGTGGCACTCACAACTCATTGCCCAGTGTCCTCCACATGGGTGGTCCAGAAAGATTTGTAAATTTGAATACTCTGTTGCTTCTTCAGTTATAAATGTTAAATTTTTCTCAAAGACACCTGATTCTAGGTGAGAAGAATTCAAATTAGCATATAGAGATGATATGTCTGTCAGTTTTCATTAGGGATCAGGAAAATAAACCTACTATAAAATTCTCTTCTATGTATCTCATTGCGTGCAGCTTTAAAATATGCTTTCTATAAAGACTTTTATTAAGTTGTATTGAAAATGGTGTAGTTGTCTACCAACTGCTCAGATCAAGAGAAGTACCTAAAAAAGACTTGAGGTAAAATGGCAATCAAAAGCTGATGTCAAAATATTATGATATGCTGGGCTTTTCTTCTTTTATCTGATTCTCCTGTGCTTATTTTTTACTTCATAGCCTTACTTTGTTATACTTGGTGGATCTATTTCTAATGACATTCCCTGTTTCAGTAGGGCAAACTTTTTTTTTTAACTCTTTAAAATGTAGTTTTGTGATTTTTAAAAAGTAATGATATGGGGGCCGGGCATGGTGGCTCATGCCTATAATCCCAGCACTTTGGGAGGCCAGGGCAGGAGAATCACAAGGTCAGGAGTTCAAGACCAGCTTGGCCAACACAGGAAAACCCTGTCTCTACTAAGAATACAAAAAATTAGCTGGACGTTGTGGCGGGTGCCTGTAATCCCAGCTACTCGGGAGGCTGAGGCAGGAGAATCGCTTGAACTGGGAGGCGGAGGATGCAGTGAACCAAGATCGTGCCACTGCACTCCAGCCCAGGCGAAGGTGAGAGACTTGATCTCTAAAATAAAATAAAATAAAATAAAATAAAATGGAAGTATTTCTGTGTTCTCTTGCTTAAACAATTGGACCAATGAATGTGACAGATGGCAACAAATATTACATATACAATTACTTTGATAGGAAAAATTTTATTATATTCTCTATTTTATTTCACTGCATCAGGTAAAAGCTCTGTCTACATGACCATGACTTTAATTCTGATAGGTGATGGCAATATAGTGACGTATATGTCCTCTTATTATCAAAAGTACTAATGGCCTTACATGACAATTGGTGCCATATCCCCAAATTCAAGCTCATTATTTAATGCACCTGGTGCCTCCTAAGAAATTATTAAATATATCCTTATTTTCAAATAAAATTTTATATTTAATCCTTCAAAAATGCAATTTAATTCAGCTTTTCTGTAAAGGATAGTTTTATGGAGGTTTATATTGTTAGCAAATAGCGAATTTTTTCATGAAGAGAAAGCTTTACAGATAAGAATTTAATATCAAAATGTTATGGACAGAATTTCACACTGAAGATGGACGTTGGCATTGACTGCTGCACAAACAAGGTCATGTCTGCACACAGGCAAGGTCAATGGGCTTTTGGAAGCCTCCTTTTATAGGAAGATGGGGATGAGGCACTATAATATATCCACGAAGTGTACTTCAGTAATTTTTCTTCTGGCAGAGCTAACAGGTCAGTAGTAGGTTATCTAGCATCATGAATGAGTTCTCACCAAATCATTCCTTGGGTACATGGACATTAGCTTAATCAATAACCATATTTATCTTTTATTCTGACTTTTCTTGTTTCAAAAATGGGTCAATGCATTAGTTTAAAATTTCTGATTTTATAAGTGCATTTTAAGTATTTCATGTATGTATATATTTTGAGTGCAATTTAGCTTTTGGGTTTGAACTTACTTGCAGTAAGTTCAGTAAATTAACTACATAAGTATTATACTTTATTATAGCTTTGATTTATTACAGCCAGAATACAACCTAAAGATGCACACAAATAATAGCTCTTAGAAATTTCAAATTTAGAAAGGAAAATGGAAAAATAACTTTTAAAAAATGATTATAACCAAAAGTTCTCATATTTGTATAGTTTAAACATGTTTCATTCACTACTTATTCATTCACAGTATACTTTAAATCATGATTGATAGTGCTACTTGAAATATTTTGACAGGCTCTTAACTGAGTTTGGGCAGTCACAGTTATGAAGTCACAACTCACTTAGCCAAGGCAGTACTCTGTTTCTTCTCAGTAGCTTGTGAGCTTACATCCCTGGATAGTAAGACACAACCAAGATATTATGTATGCAAATCATTGCCATAGATGTGTGGAAAAGACTACTAAAATATGAGATCTGAAGTCTAAGCCTTGTTCTGCCACTTACTATAAAACATGGGCTGTCTTTTCTCCCCATCACAAGCTTGGTTTATTCATCTCTAAAAATATGTATATAAAAGATCTCTGTAGCTTTAATTTTCTGTGACAATAGCTGTGTGTTTGGTAATGAATCTAGCTAGATGCAATGACAGTCTGTTATTTTCATAATCAGTAGATGAGTTAAATTTGTATATTATATAAATAGATCATATTTAATTATTGATATTGTGCTTATTTATGGCAGTTTGGATTATTAAATTATCTGTATTTTACATTTACAGAGTCTTCTTTCAGCCAAAAGGTCGGTTTGTTGTCTGAAGTTAAGTTGAAAATTGTCAAAAGTCAGAGTTAAATAACAAGTAGAAAAATGGGATAAATTCACCATCATCATCTCTTAACAGTTGTTCCATAGCAAACTTGTTGAAGCTGTGAATATTCAGTTAAGGTATCACAGACCTAGGAAGTAATGTTAATATTCTGAGAGGCTAAGAAAGGTTGATACAGAGTCCGATGAATAAATTTTATTGTTTGAACAGAAACTAAAATCATAGTGAAATGTTTCCATTTTTAGATGAAAGCCTGTGTTTTAATTGCTTTTGATAGGATGGGCTCAGATGTGATTTCTGATTAGTTACATGTAAAATGTTTTCTAAAGTTAATATTTTATAAAATCATTTATCGCTTATGCCACCCAAAGCAAAAGAAGACAGTTTCAAATGAGTATAAATTTGAAACAGCAGGTGATCTTCTGAACAGAAACATCCGTCTTCCTCTTAGGTTAGAAATGGGTAACAGAAGACACTGTCACTGAAGGTGGAGCACCCCCATGAATGTTAGTGATGAATGTCTCTGTGTTCTTTCAAAGAATAGAGTAATAATCTTGAAAGGAGAAAGCAAGTACAGTAATTTATTTTTAATTAAGCAAATAATAAAGTAAGCACATTTAGTACTGTTTCATATTACTGAATAATTATACTGCTAACCTGTTGAAAAAGTTTGTGAAATATGTGATGCATGTTAAAGATTGTTTGCAATATTATATATCATAAAGCATAAAGATAAAAAACACTTATTAAATGCTATCCAATTAAATAAATAGAAAATAAATAGAACTTTACTCATAAAATTAAAACTCCTAGACCCCTCACGATCTCCTCCTTCTCTTTTCTCCTCAACCCCTCTCCAGAGTGAATCTCTAAATGAATTTTGTGTTTATCATCATGGCTTTGCCACATATATATGTGTGTCTAAACATATCATGTTTACTTGTTTTGGAACTTTATATACAAAATACTCTTTTGTTCAACAAATATTAACTGATTGTCTACTCTGTGCCAGGCACTGTTTTAGGTGTAGAGGATATAACAGGATTTAAATAATGTATCTGCCTTCATGGACCTTACATTCAGGAAGAGAAACAGACAATAAATGAGTAAACAAGTAAAATATAATGTGTCCAACAATGGTAAGTGTTATGAAGAAAAATAACACAGGCTGCAAGAGATGGGAGTGTATTTTATTTTGAGTGGTCAAGGAGACCCTCTCTGAGGTGGAACATTTAAGCAGGGACAGAAGAAAAGGAGTGAGTAAGTCTTAAAGGCAACTGTGGAGATTGTGTGCCAAATGGAGGCAAGAACAAGTGCAAAGACACTGAGATGGTGCACACGTAGCACGTTTGAGAAATGGCAACAGGCAGGGTGCCTGGAGCCTAGAGGGCATGTGTACATTTATGTGGGTGGGTGTGTGCATGTGTGTAGGGAAAGTGTAAGGGGGAAGGGGAATGAAGGGGGGTAAAAATGTAGCAGGCTGCTATATCCTAATGGTCTTATAAACTGTGATACCACATCAAATTGTTTTTTTAAATTGAGGTGAAATGGATGTAACATAAAAGTAATCATTTTAAAGTGCACAATACAATGGTATTTAGTATATCCATAATGTTGTACAACCACTACATTGATCTAGTTCCAAAATATTTTCGCCACCTCAAGAGAAAACATTCTATTTTACTCTCTATTTCCCAGTCCCCTCAGCCCATCAGAACCACTTCTCTGTTTTCTATTTCTATGGATTTATCAATTCTGGGTATTTCTATAAATAGAATGATATATGACCTGTTGTGTCTGGCTTCTTTAAGTTACCGTAATGTTTTCAAGGTCCATCCATATAATAGCATGTACCAGTCAGTATTTCATTCCTTTTTATGGTTGAGCCATATATTGTATTCCTCACTTTGTTTATTCATTCATTTGTTGATGGACATTTGGGATGTTTCCATTTGACTATTTTGTTTTTGGGTTTTTTTTTTTTTAATTCTTGAAAAGTTTGCTTTTTTTTATTATTTTATTCTATTTTTCTATAAGTTATTGGGATACAGGTGATGGTTGGTTACATGAATAAGTTCTTTAGTGGAGATTTGTGAGATCCTGGTGCAACCATCACTCGAGCAGTATATGCTGCACCATATTTGTTGTCTTTTATCGCCACCCCCCTCCCACCCTTCCCCCCAAGTCCCCAAAGTCCACTGTATCATTCTTATGCCTCGGCATCCTCATAGCTTAGCTCCCACATATTAGTGAGAACATACAACGTTTGATTTTCCATCCCTGAGTTACTTCAACTTAGAATAATAAAAAAAAAAATTTTAGTCTCCAATCTTCTCCATGCATGGCAAATGCTGTTATTCATTCCATTTTTTAGGCTTGAGTAGTATACCATATATATATTATATATATTATAATATTATTATATAATATACTATATATATATTATATATATCGATATATATAATAGTATTCCATATATATCATATGGAATATATTCATGTATATTTATACACATATATCTGATATATATATCACTTTATTTTTTATCATAATTATACTTTAAGCTTCTAGGGGTGCATATGCACAACGTGCAGGTTTGTTACATATTGTTTTACATTGTGCCATGATTGGTGTGCTGCACCCATTTAATTTCATCATATTACTTAGGTAAACCTCCTAATTGCTCTCTCTCCCGCTCCCCCTTCCGCCCCCATGACAGGCAAGTGTGTGATGTTCCCCACCCTATGACCAAGTGTTTCATTTGTTCAATTCCCACCTATGAGTGAGAACATGGTGGTGTTTGGTTTTCTGTCCTTGCGATAGTGTTGCTCAGAATGACGGTTTCCAGCTCCATCCATGTCCCTACAAAGGACATGAAGACTCATCCTTTTTTTATGGGCTGCATAGTATTTCCAGGGTGCATATGTTGCCACATTTTCTTAATTCCAGTCTATCATTGATGGTATTTGGCTTGCGTTCCAAGTCTTTGCTATCGTGAATAGTGCCGCATAAACATATGTGGGATGTGTATCTTATACTAGCATGATTTATCAATTCCTTTGGGTATTACCAGTAATGGGATGGCGGGTAAATGTATTTCTAGTTCAGGATCCTTGAGGAATCACCACACTATCTTCCAAATGGTTGAAGTGTTACAGTCCCACCAACAGTGTAAAAAGTGTTCTTGGTTTCTCCACACCTCTCCAGCACCTGATGTTTCCTGGACTTTTTAAGACTTGCCATTTCTAATTGGCTGGTGAGATTGTATTCTCATTGTGGCTTTTGATTTACTTTCTCTGCACGGTCAGTGATGATGAGCATTTTTTCATGTGTCTGTTGCGCAAAATGGTCTTCTTTTTTGGAGAAGTGCCTGTTTCATATCCCTCACCCACTTTTTTGATGGGTTTTTATTTTTTTTGTAATTAAGTTCTTGTAGATTCTGGATGATTCTGGATATTAGCCCTTGTCAGTGAGTAGATTGTAAAAATTTTCTCCATTCTGTTTTGTTACCTGTTTTCACGCTGCCATGGTTAGTTCTTGCCTGTGGCAGAAGCCCCTCTTTAATTTAATTAGATCCCTTTTCAAGTTTGACTTTTGTTGCCAATTGGCTTTTGCGCTGTTTTAGACATGGAACTCCTTGCCCATCCCTCTCCTGAAATAGTATTGCCTACGGTTTTCTTCTAGGTTTTTATGGCGTTTTACGGTTGAAACAATTTAAGTCTTCGGGTCCATCTTGAATTGATTTTTGTATAAAGGCATAAGGAAGGCATTCCAGTTTCGCTTTCTACATATGGATAGCCAGTTTTCCCAGCACCATTTATTTCATAGGGAATCATTTTCCCCATTTCTTGTTTCTGTCAGTTTGTCAAAGATCAAGATGGGTTGCTAGATGTGAGGATTATTTCTGAGGGCGCTCTGTTCTGTTCCATTTTGGTCCATATCTCTGTTTTTGGTACAGTACCATTGCTGTTTGGTTACTGCTAGCCTTTGCAGTATAGTTTTGAAGTTCAGGCGTAGCGTGATGCCTCCAGCTTTGTTCTTTTGGCTCCCTAGGCATTGGTCTTGGCAATGCGGGGGCTCTTTTTTGGTTTCGTTATGAACTTTAAAAAGTGTTTTTTTCCATTCTGTGAAGCGAAGTCATTTGGTAGCCTTAATGGGGATGGCCCTTGAATCTATAAATTACCTTGGCGCAGAATGGCCATTTTCACGAATTGATCGTCTTCCTATCCATTGAGCATGGTATGTTCTTCCATTGTTTTGTGTCCTTTTTTTAGTTCATGAGCAGTTGGTTTTGTAGCTTCTCTTGAAGCGGTCTTTACATCCCTTGTAAGTTGGGTCATTTCCGGTTATTTTTATTCTCTTTGAAGCAATTGTGAATGGAAGTTTCATCACGGATTTGGCCTCTCTGTTTTGTCTGTCCACTGCCGTGGTGATGTGTATAAGAATGCTTGGGTGATTTTGCACATTTGATTTTGTATCCTGCAGAATTTGCTGAAAGTTGCTTTATCAGCTTAAGTCAGATTTTGGGCTTGGAGACAACGGGGGTTTCTAATATACATCATGTCATCTGAAGGAGGGGACAATTTTGACTTTCTTCTTTTCCTTGACTGAATTACCCTTGATTTCTTTCTCTTGCCTGATTTGCCTAGCCAGAACTTCCAAGACTATGGTTGAATAAGGAGTGGTGAGAGAGGTCCATCCCTGTCTTGTTGGCCAGTTTTCAAAGGGAAGGCTTGCAAATTTTTGCCATTTCAGTATTATGATATTGCGCTGTGGGTTTGTTAAATAGCTCTTATTTTTTTTTGGATACATCCCATCGCATACCTAGTTATGAGAGGTTTTTTAGGCATGAAGGGCTGTTGAATTTTGTCGAAGGCCTTTTCTCCATCTATTGAGTTAATCACGTAGTTTTGTCTTTGGTTCTATTTATATGCTGGATTACATTTATTGATTTGAATATGTTGAACCAGACTTGCATCCCAGGGATGAACTCCACTTGATCATGGTGGGTAAGCTTTTTGATGTACTGCTGGATTCGGTTTGCCAGTATTTTATTGAGGATTTTTGCATTGATGTTCATCAGGGATATTGGTCTAAAATTCTCTTTTTTTGTTGTGTCTCTGTCAGCCTTTGGTATCAGGATAATGCTTGCCTCATAAAATGAGTTAGGGAGGATTCCCTCTTTTTCTAGTGATTGGAATAGTTTCAGAAGGAATGGTACCAACTCCTCTTTGTACCTCTGGTAGAATTCGGCTGTGAATCCGTCTGGTCCTGGGCTTTTTTCGGTTGGTAGACTATTAATTATTGCCTCAATTTCAGAGCCTTTTATTGGTCTATTCAGAGATTCAACTTCTTCCTGATTTAGTCTTGGGAGCGTGTATGTGTCCAGGAATTTAAAACAGTTTCTTTATCCAGTTGTTGACTGATCGGCATTTGGGTTGGTTCCACTATTTTGCAATTGTGAATTGTGCTGCTATAAGCATGTATGTGCAAGTATCTTTTTCAAATAATGACTTCTTTTCTTCTGGGTAGATACTCAGTGGTGGCATTGCTGGATCAAATGGTAGTTCTACTTTTGGTTCTTTGAGGAATCTCCACACTGTTTTCCATAGCAGTTGTACTAGTTTACATTCCCACCAGCAGTGTAGAAGTGTTCTCTGACCACCACATGCTTGCCAATATCTACTGTTTTCTTATTTTTTTGATTACGGCCATTCTTGCAGGAGTAAGGAGGTATTGCATTTTGATTTTGATTTGTGTTTCCCTGATCATTAGTGTTGTTGAGCATTTTTTCATATGTTTGTTGGCCATTTGTATATCTTTTGAGAATTGTCTGTTCATATCCTTATCCCACCTTTTGATAGGATTGTTTGTCTTTTTCTTATTGATTTGTTTGAGTTCATTATTGATTCTGGTTATTAGCCCTTTGTCAGATGTATAGATATTGAAGATTTTCTCCCACTCTGTGGGTTGTCTGTTTTCTCTGCTGACTGTTCTTTTGTCGTGCAAAAGCTCTTTAATTAAGTCCCTATTCATCTTTGTTTTTATTGCAGTTGCTTTTGGGTTTTTGGTCATGATATCCTTGCCTAAGCCAATGTCTAGAAGGGTTTTCCAATGTTATCTTCTAGAATTTTTATAATTTCAGGTTTAAGTCATTAATCCATCTTGAGTTGATTTTTGTATAAGGTGAGAGATGAGGATCCAGTTTCATTCTCCTACATGTGGCTAGCCAATTATCCCAGCACCATTTGTTGAAAAGGTTGTCCTTTCCCCACTTTACATTTTTGTTTGCTTTGTCGGAGATCAGTTATGTTTTTGTTTGCTTTGTCGGAGATCAGTTACGTTTTTGTTTGCTTTGTCGAAGATCGGTTGGCTGTTGAGTACTTGGGTTTATTTCTTGGTTTTCTCTTCTGTTCTGTTGGTCTATATGCCTATTTTTATACCAGTATCATGCTGTTTTGGTGTCTATGGCCTTATAATATAGTTTGAAATCAGGTAATGTGTTGCCTTCAAATTTGTTCTTTTTGCTTAGTCTTGCTTTGGCTCTGCTGGCTCTTTTTTGGTTTCATATTAATTTTAGAATTTTTTTTTCTGACTCTGAAGAATGATGCTGGTATTTTTATGGGGATTGCATTGAATTTGTAGATTGCTTTTGGAAATATGATTGTTTTCACAATATTGATTCTACCCATCCGTGAGCATGGGATGTGCTTCCATTTGTTTGTGTCATCTATAATTTCTTTCAGCAGTGTTTTGTAGTTTTCCTTGTAGAGGTCTTTTGACTCCTTTGTTAGGTATATCCCTAAGTATTTTATGTTTTTTGTGGCTATTGTAAAAGAGGTTGAGATCTTGATTTGATTCTCCACTTGGTCACTGTTGGTGTATAGAAGAGCTACTGATTCATGTATATTAATCATGTATCCAGAAACTTTGCTGAATTCTTTTATCAGCTCTAGGAGGTTTCTGGAGGAGTCCTTAGGGCTTTCAAGGTAAGCGATCATATTGTTAACAAACAGGGACAGTTTGACTTCCTTTTAACCAATTTGAATGCCCTTTATTTCTTTCTCTTGTCTGATTGCTCTGGCTGGGATGTCCAGTACTATGTTGAAGAGGAGTGGTGAGAGTAGGCATCATTGTCTTGTTCCAGTTCTCAAAGGGAATGCTTTCAACTTTTCCCCATTCAGTATTACGTTAGCTGTGAGTTTGTCATAGACGACTTTTGTTACATTAAAGTATGTCCCTTGTATGCTGATTTTGCTAAGGGTTTTGATTGTAAAGGGATGCAGAGAAAACATTTGACAAAATTCATTTGACTATTTTGAATAGTGCTGCTATAAACATTTGTGTGCAAGTGCTTGTGTGAGTATATGTTTTCAGTTCTCTTTGTTATACACCACAGAGTGGAATTGCTGGCTCATACAGTAATTCTTCATTTAGTTTTTGGCAGAACCACCAAACTATTTTCTATAATGGCTGCACAATTTTACTTTCCCACCAACAGTGTGTTAGGGTTTCAGTATATCCATATCCTCACCAACACTTGTCATTTTCCTTTCTAAAATTGTTATTATGACTATCCTAGTGGATGTGAAATGGTATGTCATTGTGGTTTGATTTTCATATCCCTAATGAGTAACGTTGTACATCTTTTTTATGTGCTGATTGGCTTTGAAGATGTACAAAGAAGAAATATCTATTAATTTTTTTGCCCATTTATTAATTGGATTGTTTCTCTTTTACTGTTGGGTCATAGTATTCTTTGTGTATTCTGCATAGTAGATACCCTTATCAGATGTCCAAATACGTTATAAGAAATTCTATAGATTATATTTTACTCTCTTGATAATGTCTTTTGGTACATGAAAGTTAAGCACATGATGTTTAACTAAGAAAGAGTGGGAAAACATTGAACAGAGGAGTGACGTGGTCTGCATTATGTGTTTAAAGACTCTCTAGTTGCTACATTAGGTTCAGAATAGAATATAGGACACTTCCAGTGCCAGCCAAGATGGAATAAGCCTATCTCTCCTACTGCTTACAAGAAAAGCACTGTATAGATTACAAAAAGCAACTTCATAGCTATGCTGCAGAGTAACCAATAGCAGGCTGACTGAGGCCTGAATCCAAAACCTGAATAAGAACTTGTGATGGATGTATGTTTCACATTTTTACCCTAATTTGTCTCCTAACTTTGACCTGAGCATAGATCAAGTCTCAAAACTTTGCACTGGGTACTGACAGCAAAAACCTCTAGGAGAAGCTACTTCTGGCTAGCCAGAGAACCTGTAAAGGATTCCATGATGACTGGCAGCCAGAGATTTTGGATATCCACAAGTTTGGGTGGTTTTTTTTTTTTTTTTTTTCCTGTTTTGTTTTATTTGCCACCCCTGCTCTGAAGGCAGCCCCAGCCACAGAACTGCACTTCTGCAGTCACAGGGTAAGTGCCTTAAGGCATAAAAGTGGATTTCTCTGTCCAGAGGAAACAAGAAAAGGAGCTTTTGTTGTGGGAAGAAAATGGGGTGGGGGTAATCATTGTTGTATGTTTCTCTCTCTTTTTTTCTTACTGCTTCTCCCTTAAGGCAGTCCCAGTTATTTGGAACTGGAAACAATGCAGAAAGCTAAAGCTTTAAGAGAATCCCATCTTTCAGACCAGAAGAATGAGCTCATGTCTCCCCAAGATTTGGAGAATAAGTCCAGAAAAGAGAGAGCTGTGCAGGGACCTAGACGAGTACCAGAATCATCTCTAAGTTGTGCATATGTGGAAGAGACTCAGAGAAGCGTGTCAAAGACTTTGGAAACTGAACTACCACATCAACTATGGTCCAACTCCCAGCCTAAATTCTGGATGGTATACATGCTGGGCAGACATAATTAACATAGTTAAAGCTTGAAAAATCAATTGACGTTGAAACTTCTGCCCACAGAGAGCAAAAACAGAGAATGCAGTCTGAACCTGACTAGGGTGATTGCCTGTTAAAAACAAAACATTGTAGAGAATTTTGCTAGATGCTTGAGTCTCAAAACAAAACATTTAAAATGTCCACAATAAAATAAAAATTATTTGACATACAAAGAACCAGAGAAACCTGACCCATTCTCAAGGGAAAAGCCAGTTAACAGATTCCAGTCCCAAAATTATCCAAATGCTGGAAATGATAGAAAAAAAAGCTTTAATGTGAGAATATTATAATCATGGAAAGATAGACATTCTCAGCAAATTATCCAAAATGTAGCAGTATAAAACGATAAACTTTTATCTCACAATTTCTGAGGGTCAGGAATATAAGTTGCTGAGTTGCATAATTTTGGTTCAGGGTCTCTCAAGAAGTTGCAGCCAAAATTTTAGAGGAAAAGAACTCAGTGGAAATTTTAGAACTGAAAAATACAATATGTGAAATTAAAATTTACTGGAATGGTCTTAATAGAAAAAAGAATATAGCAAAGAAAAGAGACTTGACAATAGATCAAAAATTATATAATGTGCAGAACAGAGAAAAAAACATTCAAAAAAGTTAACAAGTCTGAAGGACCTGTGGAATAACATCAGAGACTCTAATATTTGTATTAGAGTGTTAGAAGAAGAGGAGAAAGAGAATGATACAGGGTAAAAAATATTTGTAGAATAGTGATTGCAAACTATCCAAACTTGTTGAAAGATATAAATGTACAGATTCAAAAAGCTGAAAAAAATTCTTGTAAGTAAAACTCAAAACCACACCCAAACATGTCATAATCCAATTAATAAAATCAAATCTTAAAACTCAATAGAAAGCCAACACTTTTCATATAGAACATCAACAATTTGAACTTCCATAGATTTCTCATCAGAAATCACAGAGGCTGGGTGACAGTGGAACATCTTTAAAGTGTTGGAAATGCAAATAAATAACTGCAATCAGAAAAGCACATCTGACATGGACATGTATTGCTCTTGCACTCTGCCATCACTGTGAGAACATGCAAGATTATCTTGCTAGAGAATGTTCACCCATTTCTAGCCAAGGTCATCTCAAATCATACAATTCTAAGCTAACAGTTTTAGGTTTTGATACATAAAGATTTTTATTGCTCATTCAACCATATATTCCTTTTTATTAGATTTCTTTTGAATGTAAATCAATTCCATCAAATAAAAATTATAGTGAAGCAAAACAATTACACCAGCTTGAAGTACATGTTCAAACCAGATGCACAGCAAACAAAACATGAAGTAAAAATGAGTGTATGTTCAAGCATCCAGTAACTTAATCTGGTCTATCCAGTGGTTTCAGAGTTCATATAAACATGGGAAATATCTGATATAAATATTATGAATTCTTAGTGTTAATACTTGAATTAATATTAAAAGTATTTTGTTATGAAAACTGCTAATAGTATATACTCTCCACAAAACACAATATATATCATGTGACCATGTAAACAAAAGCCTTCCTGCAAAGTATACTTTTGAAAAAGTTCCTGTGCAATGAGACAACTGTAAAAACTTTTTGGAATTGAGGAAGATTTACAGGTAGTATAAAGTTCTAGAGAAAAACATCGAATGATAAAATATTCCAGATATAACCATTCCGACTTACAAAGAAAGTAGCTTACTTTATCTTGTTTGTTTGTTGGTGGGTAATTTTTATTTTATTCGGGCTGTCATGTTTGTTTATAATTTATTTTCAATTGACATATAATAATTGTATATATTTATGGGTATAGTGCGATATTTTGATACACATATACATTGTGTAATGATCAAGTCAGAGTAATTAGTATAGCTGTTACCTCAAACACTTTTCATTTATTTGTGGTGACAACAGTACAGCTGATTATCTTCCAATGTTCACGTTCTAAATATGTCATTTAACTTATTTTTGATTCTTCAGATGTTATCTCTTAATTTTAAGATTTGTAACTGCACTGTTAACATGGATCATCTGTAAATTATAAATATTAATTTGCATACATATAAACAAAAAACAGCATTGAAAAGTTATTTGAGTTCAATACATTTCTAACCTTCAGAATCAGATTGTGTAGTAGCTAAATCTGGAACTCTTTTGTTGGATGAGAATGTGTAAAGGAAATGTCTGATTTTTGACTTTATATTGTATAAATCAGTTATTGTGCCTTGAAATGATTGCAGTTCATCACTGCTCTAGTACATGCCAATTGCTATGCATGCCATAAACCAAAACATGTCCATATCAAAGCCCCAAAGAAAACTGTTTGGTTCCCAGTGGAATATAGAAAGCTAAAAACATTAAAGCTAAATTTAAAAGTTAATATTTAAAGATTTAAAAATTATATCTAAAGTATATCTTTTTAAAGTTTTATTTTGTGATAAGAACACTTAACATGATGAGATATACCCTCATATTTTTAAGCATATAATATTATTGTTGGCTATTGGTACAGCGTTATAGAGAAGATCTCTGCAGTTTATTAATCTGGCTTCACTGACACTTTATGCCAATTTGTTGGTAACTCTCCATTTCCCTCTCCTGCAGCCCCTGGCAACTACCATTCTACTCTTTGATTCTATGAATTTAACTATTTAATATATCTCATGTAAGTGGAATTGTGCAGTATTCATATTGCTGTGACTGGCTTATTTCACTTAGCATACTGTCCTCAAGATTCATCCATGTTATTGCATATTGCAGAATTTCCTTCTTTTTTAAGGCTGAATGTAATTCCACTATAAGTATATACCACATTTCTTTTATCCATTCATAAATAGACACTTTCAACACATGTTGAAAATTGTGAATAATGCTTCAAGGAACATAGAAGTGCTAATATGTCTTTGACATCCTGATTTCTGCTTTTTGGGATAATTACCCAGAAATGGGGTTACAGCATCATGTGGTAGTTGTATTTTTAATTTTCTAGTGAACCGCCATATCATTTCTCAGAGCAACTGTGTCATTTGTATTCTCATCAGTAATGTGCAAGGATTCTAATTTCTTCATATTCTTACCAAGAACTGTCTCTTGTTTTTTCCCTTTTGTTTTTGGTTTGCCTTTGCCTTTGATAATAGCTATTCTGACAGGTATGAAGTGGTATCTCATTGTGGTTTTTATTTGCATTTACCTGATAATTAGTGACATTGAACATTTTTTTCAAATACTTGTTGGCTCTCTGTATTTCTTCTTTGAAAAAATGTCTAGTACCTGCCTGTTTTGTAATACAGTTAACCTTTTTGGCTCTTTGTCTCCTCCAAAATCTCATCTTGAATTGTAATCCAAATTGTAATCCCCAGGCATCGAGGGAAGAACTTAGTGGGAGGTGATTGGATCATGAGAGTGGTTTTCCCCATGCGGTTCTCATGACAATGAGTTAATCCTCACGAGATCTGATGGTTTTGTAAATGGCAGTTTCCCCTGCTCTCTCTCTCTCTCGCTCTCTCTCTCGCTCTCGCTCTCACTCTCTCTCTCTCTCTCTCTCTCTCTCTCTCTCTCTCTCTCTCTCTCTCTC
>NW_016809297.1:12716-19567 GCF_001698545.2 Rhinopithecus bieti | reverse complement strand
CTCCCTCCCTCCCTCCCTCCACCATGTAAGATATGCCTTGTTTATACTTCCCCTTCTGCCATGATTGTAAGTTTCCTAAGGCCTCCCCAGCCATGCAGAACTGTGAGTCAATTAAACTTCTTTCCTTTATGAATTACCCAGTCTCAGGTAGTATCTTTATAGCAGTATGGGAACAGATTAATACATAAGAGTGCCTGATATATTACATATTAACCTTTTATCAGATGTATGGTTTTAAAATATTTTTCTCATCCATAAATTATCTGAGTAATACATTAAAGCCTTACAATAAAGACCAAATATTTCTTCCACTGTATATGTATAATCAGAAAACATGAGTACTTTCAGAATATTTATTCATTGTGTAGTTAAATGTGCCAAATTAGTATTATTAGCTATATTATCTATTTGTATGTTACAACTTCAACAGTTGAAAAAAGAAAAATCTTATTTCACAGAAGAGTCAGTGACCTTGTGGAGCAATAAAAATCATACCTGAATTAAATAATGAATTTATGAATTCAGCATAGTATTCATGTGTACAAATTTCCCAAATTGCTGTTTTAGATATTGTTATAACACTATATAGTCACAAAAGCACTTTCTTTGAATTATCTTTATATAGGTGAGAATTACAGTGATTTCTACATAGCAAAAAGCTTTATATTAGAAATTTAGAGTGAACTCACCCCAGAAGAAAAAATTCAAATGTAGAGTGTGTAGCCCTAATACAATGCAGTATTTGACGTGTTCTTCATATTACCTTGGAGCTCTTCTAAATTGCTCTTCAGAAATCCTGGCTTACTTCAAGGCCCATGGTACCTTACCGTGACTGCCTAATGTCTTTTGGTATCATGCTCACTTATTTACTCAGAAAACATTTAATAAGATGTTCTATGTGTCAGGCACTTTTAAAAATCACTAGGCCTACGGCAATGAGAGATGAATAGACAATATCCCTGACCTGGTAGAACTTACATTTTAGGGAGAAGAGATAGAAAATAAACACACAAGAAGATACAGTGCATGATCAACATTTCAAAATTGTGAACACTGTTGGGGAAAATAAAACAGAGAGGGGTACAGTGATGGAGAGTGACAGGTGGGTCATGCAATGACTCTCTAGAGAGATAGAAGTTAAATGGACACTTGATATCAGGGAACAGGCTGAACATCAGAATTCCCAGCATAAGCGAGTATCAGAGAAGAAAGTGTTACAACTGGAAGGGAGAATGGAGACAGTAGAATGCTGAAAGTGTTCCAGGAACATTGAAAGACCAATACGGCTGAAATGGAATATGGGAAGTAAGAAGAGCAGAGATGGCCAAGAAGTAGATCATATAGGGCCTTTTAGAAGTTGGGAAATAATTCCATGTTAATGGAAAGCCACTGGAAGGCTTCCACAGAGAATGTTGTGATGTGAACTGTGTTTTAAAAGGCTTATTCTGACTGCTGAGTAGAGAACATACTGTGAGAAAGCAAAAATAGAAGGCAGAATCTAGAAAGTGACCACATCAGTAATGAAACCATCAGGATGTAAATTAAGGTAATACTAATAATGGCCACAGAAAACAAGTTAAGTTCTTATAATTAGTGGCAAAATGCATTATCTTTGGCTAAGAAAATATGTAATTAACAGAAAAATTTTAAAAATCAAAGCATCAGGCCAGGCGCAGTGGCTCACACCTGTAATCTTAGCACTTTGGGAGGCCGAGGTGGGTGGATCACGAGGTCAGGAGAATGAGACCATCCTGGCTAACACGGTGAAACCCCGTCTCCACAAAAAATACAGAAAAATTAGCTGGGCGTGGTGCCACATGCCTGTGGTTCTAGCTACTGGGGAGGCTGAGGCAAGAGAATCTCTTGAACCTGGGAGGCAGAGGTTGCAGTGAGCTGAGATAGCGCCACTGCACTCAGGCCTGGGCGACAGAGCGAGACTCTATGTCAGAAAAATAAATAAATAAATAAAAATAAATCATAGAAACACTTGTAGGGCCCCCTGGTGAAGTTAAATGATCTGCATGTGCTGAGGACGCTGCTTCATTCCTACTTCAGGGATTGTGCCACCTCAATACAGTCTCTTTGCTTCTTTCTATCTTGTTCTCATAAATTTGTTATTTAATTTGCTTCGGAAATACTTTCAAAAACAGGTGCTCTTTGCAAAGCACTCTTAGATTCCCCATCCCACAAGTCCAGATTCTTCTCATGTCAAGTCACTATGAGAAGAAGAAACTAGATAATGAGCCCCATGGTTATGTAAATCTCAAGCCATAGTGCTTGTCCTAGTAATGTGGTAACTGCACAGATGGCAGTCGTTTGGCATGCTTCGTATCCCAATTATTCTGAATCCTAATCTCACTTTGCAGCATGTAAAATTTGCCATAACCCTACTGACTGAACACCCCAATGTTATGTGAATTCTTATTTTCACTCTAATGGAATGGATTATTCTTCTGAACCCATCCAAGTCTTTTTTTATGTGAATTCTTGAGTGTATTTTAATTGTTTACCTTAAGTTATGTTCAAAATGCCTCCTTTTAATTTAGATGTTTCTACCTTTGGCAGGGTTTTTTTCCCAATTCAAGTATGAGAATTACTTTGCCTTCTTTCCTTTGTCTTCTATTCAAATCTTTTAAATTTAAAAAAACAAAAAAACTTTACAATGGTAGTGTAAATTTTCGGAAACATAACTTGTAGCTGAGTTCTTTTAAGTACTTAAATCATCAGTATTTTAAGTTGGAAAGGAAATTAGACTCTCATATGAAATATTAGAAATGTATATTTGAAATTATAGCCATTTATTTGTAAAAAACATTTTGAGAGAAGAATTTGGACAATTAATGAAAGTAGCTACAAAACAAATTATTTTATTTTATCAAAGAATTTTAGTCTTCTAGTGTGTAGAATACCCAGATTTTCCTTTCAAAGCATAATTTAGTTTTGTCGTCCTCTAAAGCTTCATGAATTCAAGACTTTTCTAAGCAATGATATTTTATTTAAATGTGCTTAACTTCCCGCTGAACCAAATGAGAATATGATGGCTGAAGTTAAGTTTGACAATTAGGAGTTCTGAAACATGCCTGTATCTCTAACTGCCTTATGCCTACAACAAAGACATTATGTACCTTATCAGTTATTACTTTTTATTAAGGTGTTTTAGATTCTTTACCTTATGTTTTCAAATCTCTTTTAATTTTGTCAGTTTAATAATACATACAACTAAAATTTACAAATAAACGCAAAAAAAGGAATTAGTTGCCCTTTCTTTTTAAGCAATCCAGAAGAAAATGGTTCTTGCAAATATATCAGGTAAATGGATGGTGGAATTGATTTACTGAGTTGAATCTCAAATTTTGCTAAATGATTATCACAATTATGAAAAATTTGGCCCAAGATGAGTGTTTAACTCTCAAATATATTCAATTATGTTACAATACATGTAGATTATTATCTTACCTGCCACATCCTTGACTACTTCATATAGCTAGCTCCAGGGAAAACCCCACTTTGTAGACCAGATTATATCCAGTGTGTGTTTGTATCATTTTTAAAAAGAATAATAGTGGACAGTTGTTCTTTTTAAAAATTTTATTTTAGGTTTGGGGATGCATGTGATGATTTGTTATATAGACAAACACATGTCACAGACTTGTACATATTATTAGGTTGGTGCAAAAATATAATATTACATCACCCAGGTATTAAGCTCAGTACCCCATAGTTAACTTTTCTGCTCCTCTCCTTCCTCCCACCCTCCACCATCAAGTGGACCCCAGTGTCTGTTGTTTCCTTCTTTGTTTTCATAAGTTCTCATCATTTAGCTCCCAATTATAAGTGAGAGCATGTGGTATTTGGTTTTCTATTCCTGCATTAGCTTTCTAAGGATGATAGCCTCCAGCTCCATCCATGTTCCCACAAGAGACATGATGTTGTTCTTTTTTATGGCTGCATAATATTCCATGGTATATGTGTACCACATTTTCTTTATCCAATCTGTCATTGGTGGGAATTTATGTTGATTCCATGTCTTTGCTACTGTGAAAAGTGCTGCAGTGGACATTCACGTGCACGTGTCTCTATGGTAGAATACTTTATATCCCTCTGTGTATATACTCAGTAATGGGATTGCTGGACCAAATGGTACTTTTGCTTTTAGCTCTTTGAGGAACTGCCATACTGTTTTCCACAATGGTTGAACTAATTTACACTTCCACCAACAATGTATAAGCATCCTTTCCTCTGCAACCTTGCCAGCATCTGTTATTTTTTGACGTTTTAATAGTAGTCATTCTGACTGGTGTAAGATGGTATCTCACTGTGGCTTTGATTTGCATTTCTGTAATGATCAGTGATACTGAGTTTTTTCATATGTTTGTTGGGCACATGTATGTCTTCTTTCGAAAAGTGTCTGCTCAAGTCCTTTGCCCACTTTTTAATGGAGTCATTTGTTTTTCTTTTGTAAATTTGTTTAAGTTCATTATAGATGCTGGATTTTAGATCTTGTTAGATGCATAGTTTGCAAATATTTTCTCCCATTCTGTAGGATTTTTGTTTACTGATAGTTTCTTTTCTTTGCGGAAGCTCTCAAGTTTAATTAGATCCCATTTGTCAATTTTTGCTTTTGTTGTGAAAATTGACATCTTTGTCATGAAATCTTTGCCCATTCCTATGTCTAAGACGGTATTACCTAGGTTGTCTTCCAGGGTTTTTATAGTTTTGGGTTTTACACTTAAGTCTTTAACCATGTTGAGTTGATTTTTGTATATGGCATAAGAAAGGGCTCCAGCTTCAATCTTCTGCATATGGCTAGTCAGTTATTCCAGCATCATTTCTTGAACAGGAAGTCTTTTCCCCATTGCTTGTGTTTGTCAGCTTTGTCAAAGATCAGATGATCATAGAAGTGCAACCTTATTTCTGGGCTCTCTATTCTGTTCCATTGGTCTATGCGCCTGTTTTGGAATCAGTACCATGCTGTTTGGTCACTGAAGCCTTGTAGTATAGTTTGAAGAGGGGAATGTGATGCCCTAAGCTTTCTTCTTTTTGCTTAGGATTTCCTTGGCTATTTGGACTCATTTTTGGTTTCATATAAATTTTAAAATAATTTTTTCTAGAAGAATGAAGAATGTCAAGAATGTTATTGGTAGATTGATAGGAACAGCATTGAATCTGTAAATTGCTTTGGGCCCTATAGCCATTTTAAAGATATTGATTCTTTCTATCCATGAGCATGGGATGTTTTTCCATTTGTTTGTGTCTTCTCTGATTTCTTTGAGCAGTGTTTTGTAATTATTGTGAGATCTTCCACCATTCTAGTTAGCTGTATTCCTAGGTATTTTTTTGTGTGTGTGCAATTGTGAATGGGATTCCCTTTCTGATTTGGTTCTCAGTTTGGTTGGTGGTGGTGTATAGGAATGCTGGTGATTTTTATACATTGGTTTTGTATCCCACAATTTCGCTGAAGTTGTTTATCAGTTGAAGGAGGTTTGGAGCTGAGACTATGGGGTTTTGTAGATATAAAATCATGTCACCTGCAAACAAATAGTTTGACTTCCTCTCTTCCTATTTGGATGCCCTGTATTTCTTTCTCTTGCCTGATTGCTCTGACTAGGACTCCCAAGACTGTTGAAGTAGTAAGGGAAGGCATCCTTGTCTTGTGTTGGTTTTTAAGAGGAATGTTTCCAGCTTTTGTCCATTCAATATAATGTTGGCTGTGGGTTTGTCATAGATAGCTCTTATTATTTTGAGGTATGTTCCTTCAGTAACTGGATTATTGAGAGTTTTTAAGATGAAGGGATGTTGAATTTTATCAAAAGAATGTTCTGAATCTATTGAGATAATCATGTTGTTTTTTTCGTTAGTTCTGTTTATATGATGAATCACATTTATTGATTTGCATATGTTGAACCAACCTTGTATCCTGGGGATGAAGCCTACTTGATCATGGTGATTTAGCTTTTTGACATGCTGCTGGATTCAGTTTGCAAGTATTTTGCTAAGGTTAGTTGCATCAATGTTCATCAAGGATATTGGCCTGAAGTTTTTGTGTCTCTGCTTTGTTTGGGTGTCAAGATGATGCTGGCCTCATAGAATGAGTTAGGGAGAAGTCCCTCCTCCTCATCCTCTTGGAAGAGTTTCTGTAGGAATGATTCCAGCTCTTTATACATCTGGTAGAATTTACCTGTGAATCTATTAGGTCCTCCTGTGCTTTTTTATTGTATGTTTTTAGTAGCCTATTTATTACTGATTTAATTTCAGAGCTCATTATTGATCTTTTCAAGGAATCAATTTTTTTCCTGGCTCAGTTTTGGAAGGGTATATATGTCCAGGAATTTATCCATCTCTTCTAGGTTTTAGAGTTTGTGTGCATAGAGTTGTTTGTAGTGATTTCTGATGGTTATATTTATATTTCTGTGGAGTCAGTGGTAACATTCCCTTCATCATTTCTAATTGGGTTTATTTGATTTTTCTCTCTTTTTTTTCTATGAGTCTAGCTAGTGGTCAAACGATTTTATTAATTTTTTCAAAAAAAAAAAAAACTCCTGGACTCATTCACGTTTTGAATGTTTTTTGTGTCTTTTTTTTAATTTTTTAATTTTTTTATTATACTTTAAGTTCTAGGGTACATGTTCATAACATGCAGGTTAGTTACATATGTATACTTATCCCATGTTGGTGTGCTGCACCCATCAACTCGTCAGCACCCATCAATTCATCATTTATATCATGTATAACTCCCCAAGCAATCCCTCCCCCCTCCCTCCTCCCCATTATAGGCCCCAGTGTGTGACGTTCCCCTTCCCGAGTCCAAGTGATCTCATTGTTCAGTTCCCACCTATGAGTGAGAACATGCA
>NW_016809297.1:0-12323 GCF_001698545.2 Rhinopithecus bieti | reverse complement strand
CAGTATGGGATGGCTGGGTCATATGGTACATCTAGTTCTAGATCCTTGAGGAATCGCCATACTGTTTTCCATAATGGTTGAACTAGTTTACAATCCCACCAAGAGTGTAAAAGTGTTCCTATTTCTCCACATCCTCTCCAGCACCTGTTGTTTCCTGACTTTTGAATGATTGCCATTCTAACTGGTGTGAGATGGTATCTCATTGTGGTTTTGATTTGCATTTCTCTGATGGCCAGCAAACAAATTTACAAGAAAAAAACAACCCCATCAAAAAGTGGGCAAAGGATATGAACAGACATTTCTCAAAAGAAGACATTCATACAGCCAACAGACACATGTTTTTTGTGTCTTAATTTCCTCCAGCTCAGCTCTGATTTTTTTGTTATTTCTCATTATCTCCTAGCTTTGGGGTTTATTTTAAATTGCTTCTCTAATTCTTTCAGTTGTAAAGTTACATCGCTAATTTAAGTTCTTTCTAACTTTTTGATGTGGACATTTTAGTGCTATGGATTTTCCTCTTAACACTGCCTTAGCTATTTCCCATAGATTCTGGTATGTTGTATCTTTGTTCTCATTATTTTCAAATAACTTATTGATTTATGCCTTAATTTCAGTATTTACCCAAAAGCCATTCAGGAGCATGTTGTGTAATTTCTATGTAATTGTCTGGTTTTGAGCAATTTTCATTGTGTTGACTTCTATTTTTATTGTGCTGTGGTCCAAGAGTGTGTTTGGTATGATTTTGGTTCCTTTACATTTGTTGAGGATTGTTTTATGTCCAATTATGTGGTCAATTTTAGAGTATGTGCCATGTGGCAATGAGAAGAATGTATATTCTGTTGTTTTTGGATGGAGATTTTTTTTGGGTGTGTTTTGATAAAGCAGCTGTGCTGTGCTGGGGGTCCACTTCAGCCTCTGGTCACTGCAGATAGCCAAAGGCTGGAACAGCTATGTCACCCAAACAGCAAAGATGGTGGCCCACCCTTCCCTCTGGGAGTGCAATCCCAGGGGAACTTAAGACCTCTGTCAACTGGAGAGCTCAAGCAGGAGTGGCTGGTGGTCCCAATTGGGAGGTTCCACCCAGTGAGGAGGAAGAGGATTGAGCTCCTGCTTAAAGCAGCAGTCTGGCCACATTTTGGTAGCACAGCTCTACTGTGCCGGGGGATCCCTTTCACCCAGGTTTGGCTTAGACTCCCCAAAGCCTAAAGGCTAGAATGTCCAAGGCACCCAAACAACAAAGATGGCAGCCTGCCCCTCTCTCTGAGAGCTCCTTCTTAGGGATTCCAAGCCAGTGGGTCTTATCATATGAGGTGCCATGAAAGATGGGTCTGCGGACTGTTGTGGCTCAGCCCCATGGCTTCAGTCTCTTATCTAGGGGTATGTACAGGAGTTTAACCTCCCATTTTGCCAGAACTGCAGCTTCTTTTGCTGGAAGGCCCAAGTATCTAAGTCTCCAGGGTCTCCACACATGTCTGAGCAGCTGCTCTGCCAAGACTCCACATAGCTGTATCATACTGAAGACTAAAGGTGGAGTGGGTTCTCAAAGAGATCTCCTGACCCAAGGGTTGCAAAGATCTGTGGGGGAAGCATGGTTTCCTGGGATTGCTCATTCACTCACTGCTTCCCTGGGCAGGGTATGGTCCCCTGGCTCTATGTTGCTCTCAGGTGAGCCATTGTCTTGTCTTGTTTTTCTTTGTTGTTTCCTTGATTAATCCCAATGTAAGTACCTGGATGTTTCAGTGCAAGGTGTTGTATTTACTTGCCCCTTCTGTTCCTCTCCCTGAGAACCACAGCTCCTAGCATACTAGCTGCTTCTAGTCAGCCATCTTGGCTACTAGTCAACAGTTATTCTTAAGATAAACATTTTCCAAGTGGAAAGTTCTATTATGTATTAAAGATTATTGGCAGTACATTATACTACAAAAAATATATATTTACCAAAAAATGACCAGTGTTTTCCATATCTTTGAAACTACTTTGGATTGGTAATTGGCTTTGTTTGAACTACTTTCTCAGGAAAGTATTATTATAAGTATAATTATAAGATAATTATAAATTATCTTATTCCTAATGCCCCCTGAAGAAATGTAATGAGGTACATTTTTATCAATACCATTAATTTTATATTTGACAGATGCACCAAAATATCTGGCCTATCTCAACAGACATATGTCTATTATCTTATTGATTGATATGTTTTGGTTGTGTCCTCAACCAAATTTCATTTTGAATTGAAGTTCCTCTAATCCCCACACATTGTGAAAGGGACCTGGTGAGGGGTAATTGAATCACAGGGGCAGTTTCCCTCATGCTATTCTCATTATAGTGAGTAAGTTCTCAAGATCTGATAGTTTTCTAAGGTCTTCCCCCTTCACTCAGCTCTTGTTCTTCTCCTTTCTGCCACCATGTGAAGAAGGATGGGTTTGCTTCCCCTTCTACCATGATTGTAAGTTTCCTGAGGCCTCCCCAGCCATTCTGAACTGTAAGTGAATTAAACCTCTTTCCTTTATAAATTACCCAGTCTCGGGTATCTCCTTATAGTAATGTGAGAATGGACTAATACATTGATTTATGTTGGATAGTTTAATTTTTGGATTCATGATATCTCTGTTGTCTGCTCTAATAAAGTCTCACAACTTTTTAGCCTCATTGTCTTTATTTACCTACATTCAATGATTGTTGACTTTGGTTCTACGTTTGGTTGACTAAATGTTTTCATTTGTTTTATTTTGCTTCAAGAACACTTCATTGTATGTTTTGTATGTTCAAGTGAAATTTGCTGCTTTTATATTTCATCTATATAGTTTCCTCACTTGTAGAAGTGAGATAATATTTCCCACTTCTAAAAATTAGTGTAAGCAGCTTTCATAACCACAGGCTCCTGGCCCTTGGAAGAAGTGTAATTTATTTGTGTTCCTTGGTGCATTAGATAGTTGAGCACAATGCTGTGGAGGAATATCTGTAATCTCTGTAACAATAATTTGGCCTCATACAGGAAAAAAATTACAAATGTTTCAGCCCTAAACCCTAGGCCATATGGTCACTGAATACCCAACTCCATCATCAACTTGCATAACTTTGGGCAAGTGTATTCTGTACTATGGGCCTCATTTCCTAATCCTTAAACTAGATCACCTCTCGCATATTTTCTTTCCACACACAGCAGTGTACTATTGAAAAATCACAAGAGAAGACAAATGAATTAAGCAAGTCTCTCACACTAAGTGGGGACAGCAGAGTATAAAGTTGAGGACATTAATCAACTTCCATGGTTAGTTTTATTTCTCTGTAATATGCATATAATAATCAATGTATACCTCATAGAGTTGTTGGAAAATTATATCCGCTAAATCCTATAAAACACTTAATGCCTGGCACATAACAATACACAATAAAAGACAGTAATTATTAGTTCCGTGTTATGATTGTACGTTCATGACTTTCAGACTAGAATTCAGGAACATTATAGTCACGTATAAGCATAGCATTTCTGCATACTTCTGATTCTGTAGAATATATCACTTTAAAAATTCATGTTATTAGAAAACTAGCTGACAAGAATCTCCCATTTGGGTCTCTATTAGTATTCTTTCCATTGACTTCCCAGTAACTTAACTTGTCTGAAAATCTTAACTCTCCAAATCCCCTGTTATTTTGATTCTGTGTATTTCATCTCATCCATTTTTCCCCTGGCTTTGTAAGCCCATCCAAACCCAAGCAAAGTAGCTTATTATTCTTACCCTCAGGGTAAAGACTTCAAAAGTCTTAGCACATTATCTATGAAACTCATTCTGCCTGCATCTTCTGTCCTTGTTTGATCACATAGGCAGCCTCTATTCCATCTTTAACATGTACACATAAGCCAAACCCTTTTTAAGATTTTTCTAGTTCAATAGTGGTTTTGATTTTGTAATGGCTTCTAGAGAGCAGTATCTTGGCATACAATGCTAGAAGATACAGTTTTACAATAGAAAATCTTCAAATTGATTTTATGTTATCTTCATTGAAACTATTCACCAGCTACTACAGAACTGGAAGATAAAAGTGTCAGTTTGTAAGTGAATGTAGTAATAATTTCCTTAGTATCCTAGCTGATCATTGGCAAAAGCATTCATGTATTCGTGCTGTTTATTTCTCTTCTTCTTTATTTGCTTATCCATCATATTATTTTTAACATTTTTATCATAAGCACTTATGGCCAAGGGTCTTCTAAAGTTTACCTAGTTATTGCATTTGTTCTGAGCCACAATTTATAAAACTATGATATAAAACAGCACATACATACAGGATGTTAAATATTTTTAAATAAAGGTTAAATTATAAATCAGATGAAATTTCATCTCAGTAAGCGATGATTTGTAAACTAGACTTTTAAAACTTTTCTAGTGAATATAATGTTTCTGGCAATTTATCAAGCTACAAGTTTGAAAAAAGAAATGCATCAAAGGTCAAGTTGCCCATAAAAGCATTCCTGAAATGTCAAAAACAATTACACTGCACAGCAGAATAAACCCCCAAAGATATTAAACATCCATTTATGAAAAGTCTTCTTTGTACTGCAATTTCATTTCCCAAACTCATACTTTTGATTATTTCTGAATTTTAATATGCTACATAGAATTAATACATTTTAAGCATAGATTATCTCTGAAATAAAAAGTATATTTTAGAAAATGCTGTTTTGTAAAGATTTAGGTAAAAGGTAAGCTTATTTATTTTACCAGCTTTTATAAAGTACCTATTAGAATGCTTGTGCTGGGAAGTTATATTATGATGTAGAGAACATAGACTTTGGAGTCTAGGAATATGGGCTGGAAATCCTGCCTTTGCCACTAAATAGCTGGTAACTTCAGGCAAAGAGAAAAGAATTCTTTTTGATTCTCTATTCCAAATGCTGTAAAATGTGATTTTATTTCCTACTTGAATTGCCATATTATCATGCTTGAACACAGTAGCTATTCATAAGTATTATTTTCTTTCCTTTCATCCCCGGATGTAATAATCAGTGTATAACTAATAGATTTTTAAACAGTAAAGCAACATTGTAAAAGAATGTTAGATTATTTTACCTGGAATTTCAGTCATAGGCCGATTTAGATTGGGGAGAGGTTTCAGTCTTTTGAGTTCAATCCTGTCATTTGGGGATTTTTGCGGTTTTTGTTTTGTTTTGAAATTATAATAGAAACAGTGGGAATTAAGAGAGGAGGACTTATAAAGAAATGGTTGATTACACCCAGAAGTTTTATGTATAGTATTTAACAAAGTATTTAGTGACAAAGGCATAAGCACTGACCAATCAGAAGAGATGCCATGACCAACTGGTTTTGTTTTTAAAACTCAGTATGCCTTTATCCATGCAAACCAGCACACACCAAGTGACTCTTGGCACCATGTTGGCATCAGAAAATTGTATAATATCTTTAGCCTAATTATGTTTTAATTTTAGAGACAATTTCTTCCTCCTGTAGGAGCAAAATTCCTACTAATGTTTATCTACACCTGCTTTTAGATTTTAGGTAAAATTATACTAAGTGTGTATTGGTGAAAATCTGTGTGTGTGTGTGTGTGTGTGTGTGTGTGTGTGTGTGTGTGTGTTTCTCCAGGGCAGTAATTGTATTTTATTGAATCATAATTAAATAGTCCTCCTAACACTCATCAAAATACCTTATAAACCAGATGATGTTACCCCCAAAGGTCTCTATTAGGCTACCATTACTGTAAAACTTCATTACCTTGTGTCTTCATAGATGACCATGAAACAAAAAAAGAGTCTAGTCTGGTTTACTTATGGATCTTTAAAATACTTAAATAATTGCTTCAACTCAGAGCATGAGATGAACAACAGAAAAGAACTATTTGAGATAAATTAAAATGGTACAATCGGCCAATGTTATTTACCTTTGATTAAATAACTATATGTAAATTCAGGTTACAAATATGACTAGGAGAATTTGGCTTGAACCATCAACTCTTTCTTCTTACATATTGGAGTTTAAACAGGAATGAGCAGACACAGTAGTCCCCAAATACTAATGCATCAGAAGCATTTAAGGACCTTTAAAAATGAATAACCCTAATATCTTCCCCTGTCCATCCAATTGAGTAGTTCTCTGATGGAACCTGAAGATAGGATTTTTCAAAACTTCCCATCAGGCTTGAAATGTGTGAGCTAGACTTAATTCTTCTATCTATTTCAAGATCCTTGTTCTCATTGTTCTTTAATTTCAACATATGTTGACTGGTTCCGGAGTTCCATCTTGGCCCATCCCAAACTCACCAACTTTTTATCAGGTCAGATATGAACATTTTATAGAACTCTCTGCCTTGTTTTCTGCAAATACTCTTTAATCATGGTTTGGTTTGGTTTGATTAATAGACTCTTTCTCAATTGCCAAGCTAATGATGCTTTCTATATCAGCTATATACATTTTATTACAAATTCTTATAATTGTTAATAACACTGAGACAGCCCTGAGCAACTTTTCACAAATGCTAACTGTTGATGAAATGGGTTGGGAGTGCCTAACACATGTGTGGTTCCCAGTGTGGAAGACAACCACTTCTGCCCAACTCATAGAGCACTTCCTCCATTGCTGAAATTTCAGTTTCCCTATGATTCTTTTCCTGTGGTTTCCTAGCAGACAACTATGAAGATTAAAGGGTCAGACTGTGATTTACTCAGCTGTAGGCCTTGGGCTAGTCTTTATGGTTCATACTTTTTGTGTTTATACATGGGGGTCATAGACGACAGAGTGGGAGGTCTTGGAAAATTTAATGGTGATGATTAATTCTTTGGATTAGATTCTGCTTCAAAGCCTTCCCACGTAGGCCAATCTCTCCTACATTTATATTGCTCTCTCTTCCTCATTTCCAAGCACTTAGCTTCTATTCTCTCCAAATATTGTTCAGATTTCACTGCCTTAAAAATGTTTTCCTTTATGAACTGTGCCATTTCTAGTCACTTCATCAATCCACAGTCTCCATCAGTGAGTCAAAATTTTACACTGTGTTTACTGGTGCATGTTTTCATGTGATAAATATAGAATGTCTAAGTCATTTGGTCTTACTCATCCTGGCAAGATTCCAAAGTCAAGTACTTATATTTAAACTATTTCATAATTTTCCCATTACCCAGTAGACTTGTTGGCACACTGTGATCTTGTAGTAACTATCTGTGGAATATATGGGATAACTGTACTTCCTTTTTATTTTTATGAATCTGAAAGAAATCCCAAGCAGTAGGAGTACTGAAAGAGAGGCAGTGATCATTGTTTTAAGCTAGAAAGTTTACAAATTGAAGTTGCTTTTTAACCTAGTCCTTAAGAGTTGATAAAGGTACAGAGTCAACCTCTTCCAGGCCATGTGGTCTTTTGCACCTTTTCTGGTTGGAAATATACTCAGAGGATAGAAAATGGACTTGCTAGGCAAGGTGTGTCAAGTAGGGGCAGATGGCAGAATGTCTTTAAAACACAACAGACATGAATGCATACTTGATCAGGAGAACCACAGGGAATCATTAGAGGGTGTAATGTAGTCACAGCAGTGTGACTGGCAGGCTATTTGGCTGATAATTTGCAGGACAGATTGGAAGTGTGAGGATCCCTCAGAGAAAAAAATGTGAGATAACCAAGACTTTAGAAAGGAAGAAAGAAAAAGCCACTCAAAGGGCTCACCCACAAAGAGCGTTGCAAGGGTCCACGAGGGACTGACTTGAGATTAGAACCTACAAGCTGCCTTCGTGCGATGGAGGGCAAAGCTGGAGAGATCAACACAGGGGCTGTATTTCATCCCAGAGTAAATGGAATTCTACTGAAGCACTTGATGTGGAACCATCTCTTTATGTAAGCTCTTAAATTAATTAAGCCAATAGATTCTGATAAATGTGACTATTTGGGTGATTGTATTAACTCTTCAAATGACTGTAATATATAATTTATCTTATTTAGTAGCATAATTCCTCTCACTAACTACTCTAATGTAGCTCAATGTAACTGTATCGTAGCTCTTCCAGAAAACGTTTGTTTTTCTTCCTGCTAGAAGATGCCTGAGAAGATTCAATGACTGAAAGTAGCTATGTATAGCTGTTTAAAGTACAGTTTTTGAAAGTTCATGTTAATTATGTAGTCCTCAGGAAGAAAGGGGACTGACGGAACTTGATAGAATGCCATGTGTCTTAGTACTTCTGCTGATCACTGTGAGCTAAATATTGTGTAGTAAAACTTTCAGTCCAAATTTTTAACTGAAGCCCAAAGATATTTACAACCCAGCTCTAAATAATTTATAAGATATGGTCTATAAAAATGTAACAATCAAAATTACATAAATTAGCTTTTCCTAGGATTTCTGGATATCCTCACAACCTTAGCACTTTAACAAAAGTAAAAGTGCAAAATTACTGAAGGATGAAGATTATACTCTGAGTCTGGTACAATCTATATACCTATAACTTTCCACAAGTCCACACATAAGCAAAATTAGGAAAAAAATGAATAAAGCAAATCAAGTTAACTGGAACACAGTGGGGTTTAGAATGGAGCAGATCCATTTCCATAGTAGTAGGGGAGGGATGGTCAACTCCTCCACAGGTGATGAAAATAGCCTCATGTTACTGTGATATTGGACAATCTTTATGTGCCAGTAAAAAATTTTCTCAGTATGTATAGCGATATCATAGGTACTATTATTAGCTTCCATTAAGATTAGGTAAGTTTTAGAATAGTTAAATAATCTGCTCAAGGGCACATTATTGGTAAGTGAAAAGCCAGAATTTGAGCTATTTACTGAAAAACTAAATTTGGAGTATATGAAAACTAACATTTTAGGTCATTTCAAGCTTAAAAAGAACTGAGAGGAATGAAATCACAAGAAAGAACTATTCAAGAATGAAGATATAAAATAAATAACTGGGGAAAAAAGGAATAAAATATTTATCACACCTTTATTCAAAATACATGTGCATTCAGTTATACCCATATTACACACTCAGAGAACATGCATATGTACCATGACAGTTGGCTTTAAACAGGAGAAGTTGTGATTCTCTTGTCAAAGCTTACAGAATACACACATATCCTTTTTTACTGCCTAATCTCAAGTGAAATCTTTCACCAGAGTTATTAGGAAAGGAAGTCATAGATGTTTTAATAAAAATTATTGGCCTAATGCCCTGCTCACTAAGTGGGCAACTTATATCATGGGTGGGTTAAATTCAATGAAATAAGAAAATGCACAGTTATGGTTGGATTTAGCCCTAAATTTTCATCATGCATTTAAAAGTCATGTTATTTGCTGCACTTTGTTAAAATGGGTTCTATCTCCAGAATGAAGTTAAATGTGATATTATTGATTACATCAAAGCCTGGCCTGGAAGTGGATGCTATCAGAAGAAGGAGGACGGCCTTTTACCCCAGCGTCACCTATTCATTTTGCTAGGGTCATGAAGGAAAAATATGAACACAAATATATGAACAGAAACTTGAGATTTTAAAAAGTGACAGGGAAGAGAGCTTAGTGGAAACATAGGAAAACTTATTGTGAATAAAAGGTTTTGAAAATGATAAAGAAATCCTTGAAAATAATTGTATCATAATGTGAAGACCCCTAGGTTTCTTAAAGATATTTGAAAATCAATAGGTAAATATATATTGGGGAAAAAAGAGAAGCCTAAAGATAATATATCATTATAAATTGAATATCAAGGGTTTGTCAAGGTTAAAGTTGTACCAGACAAAGCTAAACTAGCAAAGTAAAGTATATTTGAGATTATTAAAGTAGGAGAAGATTGAATTCAACTCTTGCAGGAATGTTTTTAAATGCTGGAGTGACCTAGTGAAAAAATACTAGAGGACATTAGGTGATGGGGTGAACAGTGGGATATGCCAAGCACATTGGATAATTCCTGAGTTTGCAAATTCTTTTCTCTATGATTAGGCCATCTGTGTTTGCCAATTAATGCCTATAGAAGTCAGGTACCTACGCTCCTACAGAGACTGGGAGCTCAGAGCACTATTTCCTTCAATGTTAAAATTTCAAAGACCTGGTTCCTATTTCCTTGAGAAAGATAATTCCTGGCTTGCAAAACTGGCAAGAGGTTGAGAGAAGATTTGCATACATTAAAAAAGGGCAGAGAAAGAATTTACAATTGCAAGTGTTCTAAAATAAGTCCTTTAAGAAAAAAGAGGTCAGGGGCCTATAGTCAGGAAGAAACCTATCTAATGCTTAATCAAGCTGAAGTGAATTTCCAGGCCTTCTTGGTTAGGTTCTAGTAAGCTAACAATCAGAAATGTAGAAACACCAGTGCTTTTTTCTTTTGCAGAAAAGCAATATATGTTCTGGTATTTTAGGTTCACTTTTTCCCCTCATCTAACAAATATTTACTGTGAAACACTAAAATAACAGTGACTACACCAAGGACTTCAGATATAAAGATATGTGTTAAGACAAACTCTCTGACCAGAAGGTTCTCATAGGCTAATGGAAGTAAAGGTGAGTAAACAGGGAATGAGAAAAAGTTTTAAAAGTAATAATGTCTGCAATGCTATGGGAGCAGAGAGGGCAGAGCGCAACTCCATCTGGGGAATTTGAGAAAGTCAAAGTTCACAGAGGAAGAAAACTGAGTCCTCAAGGAAAACAGCGAGAGATGGGGACACCAGGCATGAAGAACAGTGTTTGCAAATGTCAGAGGAGTGAAAAAGCAGCATGTCAGTTCATGGAAAAACGAAAGCTTTCTGCAGATAGAATGTACAGAAAACATGAGGCAATGCCAGATTTCTATTTTCTTTTTTCTGGTAAGGAAGTTGGGTTTTAGCTAATATATATTGGAGAGAGACTATACTATTCAGACTGACATTTTAGAAATACACCCTTGGGATACAAGGGAAATGAGATACAACAGAATCCCAGGGAAAAGTGTGCAATGATTTGGAAGAGAAAATGGATTCGAGATTTTAAAAATCAGGCTCCCTACCCGGATATGGTAGCAAAAATAATGCAGGGATTAAAATTGACTTGGTAACTTTCCATTTAAAATGAGGCAATATGTAGCTTCATTTTGAGAAGGGGAGTGAAGAATGAGACATAAGTCTCAATTCATGGGTTGTCTTCAGTAAGCTGAGGGTGATTCTGGACCTACATACCTTATGGTTATTAGGGAGTTCAGGTAAGATGGTTATATGAAAATGTTTTCTAGAAAGGTCCATGCAAATATGAGACTCCATTTTTCCCGTTTAATTCTTTTGTAAACTTTTATGGTTATCAACAAATATATAAATAAAGACTATCACTATCAAAAGTCAATGTGAATTTTTAAGATAATTTCTGAAGAACACAAAGCATATCAAAATCTCAATAATAATTATCGGAGTTACTCCGGATTTTATATAGATCTGGCAAGAGAAATCAAATCTCAAAATTACAATCGTAGGATCTCTCTAAATGTGCTTTTTAATCTTGGCTCTTTGTCTGGTCTCTCTCTGCTTCAGTTTCTCCTTTCTGCAGTTCATTACCTGCTTTCAATTTCATTATGTTGATGAGTTTCAATTTTATAGGGGAGGTGCTTTGCACATAGCACTATTGTGACTGTTAAAATCAACCATAAAAGTTAGACATTTCTATGATTTTTTTAAAAATCAGGATAATTCAAGAGGCATTTAGAGAATAGGCAGAACACTGATATAGTTTGGCTGTGTCCCTACCCAAATCTCACCTTGAATTGTAATAATCCCCACATGTCAAGGGTGGGGCCAGGTGTAAATGATTAAATAATGGTGTCAGTCTCCCCCACACTGTTGTCATGGTAGTGAATACGTCTCATGAGATCTGGTAGTTTTTTCAATGGGAGTTCCCCTGCACAAGCTCTCTTGCCTACCACCATGTAAGCCATGCCTTTCCTTCTCCTTTGCCTTCCACTATGATTGTGAGGCCTTTGCAGTCATGTGGAACTGTGAGTCCATTAAACCTCTTTTTCTTTATAAATTACCCAGTCTTGGGTATGGCTTGATTAGCAGCATGAAATGGACTAATACAAATATGTGTATGCTTTGCATTAAAATACAGTTGATTATATGTTTAATGTTTTAATTTTTGCATTCTTAGCTCAATTCCTAAACCATTGAAACATTGAAACTGTAAAAACATTGATAAACCATGGTTTATCTTCTATGTTTTATTTAGGCTCTAACACAATAAATGCAATAAACTTTCAATATATAGTTTTACCAAGGAAAAAAAGGCTATCCACTGATCTCAACCCTAATTTTGTGTTTCTTTTGTTTTTTTTTATTATTATTATACTTTAAGTTCTAGGGTACATGTGCATAACATGC
>NW_016809296.1:185308-188108 GCF_001698545.2 Rhinopithecus bieti | reverse complement strand
TATTGATTTATCTTTTTTGATCCAGGTCTGCCAGAATACCACATTGTATAATGCATCTCCATTTGTTCATAATGCATTAAAGGGCATTTTATATTTTTTCTCATACCTGAGGGCATTTTGAAATGAAGTCTTCTCCAAATAATACAACCTTCTCAGAAAATATGTTATTTGTTTAATTTCAGGTTTTAGTTTAGATTTAGGGGTACATGTGCAGGTTTATTACAAGGGTATATTTTGTGATCCTGAGATTTGTGCTTCTATCGATCCCATCACTCAGAGAGTGAAGGTAATACCCAGTAGGAGGTTTTTTAGCCCTTCCTTGCCCCAACTCCTTTTGGAGTCCCTAGTGTCTCATGTTCTTATCTTTATGTCTGTGTGCGACTAATGTTTAGCTCCCACTTATAAGTGAGAACATGCAGTATTTGGTTTTGGTTTCTATGTTAACTTGCTTAGGATAATGGACTCCAGCTACATCCATGCTGCTGCAGGGATATGATTTCATTCTTGTTTATGGTTGTGTAGTATTCTGTGATATGTACCACATTTTATTTATCCAATCCACTGTTGATGGGAATTTGGGTTGATTCCATGTCTTTGCTATTGTGAATAGTGCTGCAATGAACATAAGAGTGCATGTGTCTTTCTGGTAGAATGATTTATTTTCCTTTGGGTATACACCCACTTGTGGGATTGTGTAGTTCAATGGTAGTTCTATTTTAGTTCTTTGAGAAATCGCCAAACTGCTTTCCACAGTGGCTGCACTAACTTACATTCTTACAGTATATAAGCATCTCCTTTTCTCTGCAGCCTCACCAACATTAGTTACATTTTGACTTTTAAGTGATAACTGTTCTGACAGGACTGAGATGATATCTCACTGTGGTTTTGTTTTGCATCTCTCTGATGATTAGTGATATTAAGCACTTCTTCATATGCCTGTTAGATGTCTGTATATCTTCTTTGAGAAGTACCTGTTTATTTTGTTTGCCAGATTTCTATATGGGGTTGTTTTCTTGTTGATTTATTTAAGTTCCTTACAGATTCTGGATCTGAGTTGTTTGCTAGATTCATACCTTGTGAATATTTTTTATCATTCTGTACACTCTTTGTTACTCTATTGATAGTACTTTTGCTGTGCAGAAGTTCTTTAGTTTTATTTGGTCCCATTTATCAATCTTTTGTTGCAATTGCTTTTGAGGACTTAGTCATAAATGATCTGCCAAAGTCTATGTCCTGAAGGGTATTTCCTAAGTTTTCTTTTAGGAATTTTATAGTTTGAGAACTTACATTTAAGTTTTAATCCACCTTGAGTTAACTTTTTTTATATGGAGATAGGAAGTGTTCCAGTTTCATTATTTTGCACATGGTTAGCCAGTTTTCCCAGCACCATTTATTGAACATGGGTTCCTTTATCCATGACTTATGTTTGTTGACTTTATAAAAGATAATTTGGTTGTATGTGTGTGGCTGTATTTAGGAGTTTCTATTCCGTTTTCTTGGTCTATATGTCTATTTTGTACCAATACCATGCTGTTTTGGTTACTGTAACTTTGTACTATAGTTTCAAGTTAGGTAATGTGATGTCTCCAGTTTTATTTTACTTAGGATTGCTTTAGATATCAGGGGTCTTGTTTGGTTTCATATAAATTTTAAAATAGTGTTTTTTTTTTTTTTTTCTAATCGTGTAAAAAAATGGCATTGGTAATTTGATAGGAATAGTATTTAATCTGTAGAATGCTTCAGGTCATATGGTCATTTAAATTATAGCAGATTCTTCCAATCCATGAGCATGGAATGTTTTTCCACTTGTTCATCCCATGTATGATTTCATTTGGTAGTGTTTTGTAGTTGTCCTTGTAGGGCTAGTTCACTTTCTTGGTTAGATGAATTCCTAAGGTTTTTGTGTGTGTCTATTGTAAATGAAATTGCATTCTTGAGTTGGCTTTCAGGTTGAACATTATTGGTGTGTAGAAATGCTACTGATTTTTGCATGTTGGCTTTTGTATACTGAAACATTAATGAAATTATTTATCTGGTCTAGGATCCTTTCATCAGAGTCCTTAAGATTTTATATGTATAGAATTATATCCTCAGTGAAGAGAAATAACATGACTTTCTCTTTTCCTATTTGGATGTTTTATTTATTTCTCTTGCCTGATTCCTTTGGGTAGGATTTCCAGTAATACATTGAATAGGAGTGGTGAGAGTGGACATACTTGTCTTATTCTGGTTTTCAAGGGGACTGCTCCCAGCTCTTGCCTATTCAATACGATATTGGCTATGGATTTGTCATAGATGTCACTTCCTATTTTGAAATATGTTCCTTCAATGCCTAATTTGTTGAGGGTTTTTATCATGAAAGAATGTTGCTATTTATCAAAAGTTTTTCTGCACCAATCAAGATGTTCATATGATTTTTAAAATTTTAATTCTATTCATGTGTTGAATCACATTTATTTATTTGCATATGATGAACCAACCTTGCAGCCTAGGAATAAAGTCTACTTGATTGTGGTGAATTAATTTTTTCTTGTGCTGCTGGATTCAGTTTGCTAGTATTTAGTTGAGGATTTTGCCTCTACATGCATCAGTGATATTGACCTGTAGTTTTCTTTTTCCTTGTGTCTTTGCCAGATATTTGCACCAGGTTGATACCGGTTTAATAGAATTAATTAAAATCCCTTCTCTTCATTTTTTTTCAATAGCTTCAGTAATTGCTACTAGCTCTATGTTGTACATCTGGTAGAATCTGTGAGTCATTTTTATCTGGGGCTCTTTTTTTTTTTTTTTTTTTTTTTTT
>NW_016809296.1:170591-182583 GCF_001698545.2 Rhinopithecus bieti | reverse complement strand
GTAACTGGGCCTTAAAATACATTTTTTTAATGGTAACTTTGGTTACTACTAAAGGAACAGACAGGATAATTAACCACTGGCACTAACATTTTTGTGATTTTTCCTCATGACAAAATTTACAGGTTATAGCAAAGGAAATAGAGAAACTTAGGGGAAATCTACTAGAAATAAAATAAGTAATTATACTAAATGCTATAAAAGTACTGACAAAGTTAGGCTCATTAAAGATGCTGTTGTCAGCTACCAACTAGTTCCACACGTTTCAATAGGTTTTGCACCACAAATTTCTTTAATAGCTAGAAAAATTCATATGAAGACATTCTCTTCAAATTTCTCATGTTAAAAGCTTTTTATCTACTGTTTTCTATAATTAAACTTAATGATAATAATTAATATTGATGGAGTGCTTATTGTACACCAGGAATTATGTGAACCCTTTTGCATGTAGCATCTCATTAAATCCTTATAACCACTCTATGATATGAGTACAGTGAATGACGCACATTTCACAGATATAAAAACAGAGGCTCAGAAAGGGTACATAATCTGCCTGAGGTTAAAAGTTTAGTAAGTGGCACAGCCTGAATTTGAATCTATATATTTGTGTGACTCCAAAGACTGCACTAACCACTAACCAATTTCATCAGTTTGGGACCAGTACACTGAATGCTGTATCTTCATGCATATACTATTGGGTTAGGCAGGACCAGAAATGAATGTTGTTTTCTTTACAGCAAAACTGATTTATCCCACATTTATTGAGCTTCTATTAATCACAATCAAGCATTAGGCATTATATGCCAAAGCATGAGACATAGAAAGATATCTATGATATGGTGTGAGTCTCAGTTCTTTTCAGTTTAGCTGGGGAAAGCAGATAAAGAGGGGATGAGCTATGAAGTATAAGCACAGGGTGCTATGGGGCAGAGAGGAGGAGCATTGAACTGAGTTTGGTGGGTTCAGAGAAGGTATCTCTAAAGTCGAAGTGAGACTTTAGATGGAAAGAGTTAGATTTAAAAAAGGAGGTGGGTATAGTAGAAAAACTGCCCGTATAGGCAGAGGGAGCATGATACATAGCAACCTGGAGAGTGGAGAGAGTACAGAACATTTGTAGAATTACAAGTAGTTCTGTAAAAGTACTATGAAAAAACTCTTTAGCTGAGCGCATTGTTTAAACTTACCTGTTTCATGCCAATGAGTGGGTCTCTAGCCTCAGTGATCCACTGAAGAGTGTCCTAAAGATAACTGAATTATGCTTTGGGAGTACATTTCATTCCCACATTTCTTCAGTGGTGAGGAAAATATTTAACATCTAAAGCCTGTCTACTTTCAACTGTCCCTTGGATTCAAGGAAAGTAGAGACTGAGGATTATTTAGTATCTTGAATAAAATGTTGGTACCTTAGCTGTTTGGTAGGATATGTAGAAGCAGTTTGAAACCCTATACCCAAAGTATTTCAAAGAACCCAGCCATAACCATCTCTGAGTCAGTACACAACAAACAAAATTCATTAAGGTTGTATAGGCACTACTATTAGAAAGCCAGACTCAGAAAGAATTGTCATACTATATATGTGAATATCTGATCCAATTTGGATAATGAGAAAAGTATGCCCACATGGCATATGTTTGAATTGGCAGCCAGTTTGTAGCATGCTAGGCAGATGATTGAAAAAAATGTGGACAAAGCATCTATGTTAAATGACATGATATCCCTTCCACTGTGCTTTTCTACAATAGTGTAGGCGAACTCTAGGCAAAAATTACTTTCAGTATTATGACTCTCTACTACATAACCATGAAAAACAATTCTTGAGCATGAAATCTTGCAAGATTTTCCTGTCCAATTTAACATATACTTATTGATCAACTACTACATGCTAGACACTGTGTTCTTTCTAGTAAAAGACCTAAAACTAGATTGCAATATAGTAAATGGGAAGAAACCAGCACATAATTAAAATACTGAGGCAGCCAGACATGGTGGCTCATGACTGTAAACCCAGCATTTGGGGTGGCCCAGGTGAGGCCAGTGTTCCAGGCCGAAAGAGTGAGGGTCGTGATCAACTCAGTATACCACTGGAGGCTATATGAGTAAACAGTAAACTGTTCTCATGAAAGCCGGATATTGGCAAACTGACAAACTGCGTCTGCTGCCCAGAAGGAATGCTGAGGGCAGTCACGACCCAAGCACAAGTGTTTCTTGTGATTAAGCAAATCTGAAGCCTGTCAGTAATAATGTGAACCTGTGATCTATCAAGCAACTGACCAATCATTACCTCCTCCTCCCTGCTCTTTCTACCCAATAACTATGAAGGGCTGTGGAAGCTCAGGGCAGCTGCTGCCTTTGCTCACTAGAAGCAGGGAGCCCTCTTCTTCTTCCCCTGGCCCCTTCTTTAAAACAGTTTCTTTTAAGTTTTCATTTCTACTTTCATCCTCCTTTGTTCAGTCTCGTAATGACGGTCTCAAGTAGTAACAGTAGTAACTGTCATAATGACGGTCTCAAGTAACAGTAGTAACTGTCGTAGTGACAGTCTCAAGTAGTAATTGTGGCAGTCTGCCACAGGCCAGGAGTTCAAGACCAGCCTGAGCAACATAGCAAGATACCATCTCTAAAAAAAATAAATACAAAAATTAGCTGAGTATGCTGGCGCATGCCTGAAATCCAAGCTATTTGGGAGGCTCAGGCAGGAGGAATGCTTGGACTCAGGAGTCTGAGGATTCAGTGAGCCATGAACATACCACTGCACTCCAGCATGGGCAACAGAGCAAGACCCTGTTTCAAAAAAAAAAAAAAAAAAAATCCTGAGGCAGTGTTTAATAATATATGGAGAAATTTCCAAAGGCTTAATGAAGGAGGTGGTATTTTAGCTGTTCTTTAAAAGGAACATGAACTATCAATAATTGAAATTAGCAAGAAAAATATTCTGAGCTGTGAAAAGAAGAATAAAATGTGTTGCTTCTTGAGAGCTCATTATTTGTCAGGAACTTTTAAAACATTTCATATGTTTAGCTCATTTAATTTTATAGCAACCTGTGTAACAGGTATTACCATTAGCTACCTTATATTTGTGGAAAATGATTTACGGAAAAATCGGAAAGATGAAATAACCTGCCCGAGGCCACACACCTCGCAAGTATTAGAGTTAAGATTCAAACTAAAACAATCTAACCACGAAGCCCATAACCTTAACTGTTCTCTCTTATTATACAAGTAAAGTATATTTTTCAGCAGAAACAGAAAAATATAACAATGTGTTTGGAGCATGTTAAGTATTCTAGAGCTGATGGGGCCCAGTATGTGATACAATTAACTGTAAATAATGGAAAAGCAACTAAGATAATAGTCAATAATCAAAACTCTAAAACTCATTCTAAGAAATTTTAGTTCATTAAAAATTAATGACTGGAATCAGATTAAGGAGAAATAATGGCTTTTGTGGAGGCGAGTGACATAATGCAACCCACTTTGGGAATAAAAGGGTAACAACACTGTGAAGAATATATTTGGAGATAAAGGCCTCCAGGCAAGAGAGACAAGAAGGGAAGGCAATGAAAATACTTGATGTCTCTTCTATTAGAGGTGCTGCCTTAGATAAGTGGAGACATAGACAATGAATGATACACTCGAATTTTGGTGTTAGAATGGACTGTACTAATAAGAATGAGACACTTCAAAGCCCACAGCCCAATTAAACTCCCTAACAATAATATCATTTATAGTGTAACTATTTCTAAATTTTCCCAACAAAAAGATACCAGAAAGGTTTTCTCATGTCATGACCAAAATGACTAATCGTAATTAAAATAATGCTTAGGAAAGTGTCTTGTGCACGTCAAAATTTAACACTATGAGGATTTGAGAAAGCAGCCCATATCATGATGACTTTTGCTTGAGGACTAGATGCATTATTTTATAGGTTTATATTTCCCACACTGTCTTCAAGGACACTTTTTAATACATTACCACATCCCTTTAGCATAAATCAAATATATCTGAATGGTCAAAGCTATTTATTTATCTCCAAAAGTCTAACTTCCTATAAGAAAATGACTTAAATATGGAAAATATCTGGCTCATTTAGTTGCTAATTTCTTAAGAGGACTGAATGTCAAACGTGAAGTGCAAGTTACTGCCATGGAAAATACTGTGTAGTTGAAAGAAGGAATTCATTGTGTTCTTAGATTCCAAGAGGGAGTATAATGTAGTGGTTAAATGTGCAGTTTTTGGACAACACTACTTGGATTCAAATTTCACTTCCATCACTAATTGGGTTGACTTTGATCAAGTTACTTAACAACCCTGTGCCTCAGTGTTACCATTTGTAAAATAAAAGCGATAATATCACCTATTTCAGTTAGTGAAAACTAGGCGTATGAGTTTATTTTCCCATTGCTATAAAGAACTACCTGAGACTCAGCAATTTATGAAGAAAGGACGTTTAATTGACTCAAAGTGTTGCAGGACTTTTTCTCAGCTCAGCTAAAGGCAAGGTCCTTGTTACACAACCACAAACATTTAGGTTCGCAAACAATTTGAATGGTGTGTAAAGCAGGGTTTTATTGTATGAAAAGGAACAAAAGGTGGAAATAAAGACTCGGAAAGGCCAGGGTTCATGCTAGAGTGCTTCCTGCACACAGCTTGAATCCCAGGTTCCACACAGGAGGAGCAGAGGCCAGGCTCCTCCCTGCTGCAAATGGCATGAACTTCCCTAGGTTCCACCCCAGTGCGCAGGCTGCTTGTAGTTTCTCCAGGGACCCCCTTCTACCTGGCTGTGTCATTCCTCCCTCTAAAGAAGTACATCTAACTGTCCTAAGAATAAGGATAAGGACGAAGACCAATCTTAACTGCTTTCTGCTGACAGAGAGGGCTGTTTTGGAGAAATGGCAGTCAGAACTCCCTCAGAGGCCTATCTAAAGGTTCCCAGCAGAAGAAGCCATGGTCCAAAGCTCTGGTTGCATGACTGTTTGGAGTTTGATGGCCTGAAGGCCAGAACAGATAAACCGGGCTATTAGAAAACGTATCAAAATGCAACAAGGGAAGAGATAAGGACTGCTAAAAAATTCTGAGTCCTTTTACTAGTTTGCACAGGGAGAGGGAGTCTAGAAGGCCAACTGGTAAAACTTAACCCTTTTGCTGGCATATTAGGATTCTTGGTTTCCTTCCCCTGAGTCCAATCCTAAGCCAACCAGTTTAAGGTTTGGGAAATTAACCTTTCCCAGTTTGGATGATGCATCTGAGGGGAGTGTCCCATAGTACAGAGACACAATTACCTAACTGTGAAGAGAGGACTGAGGAGGAGAAAGGAAAAAAGAAGATACCTTTTAAAGCAGTCCCAGGAGGGCCAGGCGGAGTGGCTCATGCTTGTAATTCCAGCACTTTGGGAGGCCGAGGCGGGCAGATCACGAGGTCAGGAGATCAAGACCATCCTGGCTAACACGGTGAAATCGTGTTTCTACTAAAAATACAAAAAATTAGCCGGGCATGGTGGTAAGCACCTGTAGTCCCAGCTACTCGGGAGGCTGAGGCAGGAGAATGGCATGAACCCAGGAGGTGGAGCTTGCAGTGAGCCAAGATGGTGCCACTGCACTCCAGCCTGGACAACAGAGCGAGACTCCGTCTGAAAAAAAAAAAAATAGTCCCACGATTCAGGACGTCTTCAAAAGGGGTACAGACTGAAGATGAATGGCTACCCATCTAGAAAGAGGGGAGCAGACATCCCTGGTTCCCTTTGCTTCCTACCAGACACCCGGGGTACATGAAGGAGAGAATGAATAGTATCCTTTTTCCCTCTTCTGTCTTGCATCCCCGAGTCCCAGCGACTTTGGCAGATGCAGCCATGAGTCCAAAAGCAGCTTGCACCCATGAGGCAGGGAGGTCTAGGGAGTGGGACTCATGTGCTCTTATCCACGTATGTCCCCTCTCCCCTCTGTCAGTAGCCTTGAATTCCCTAGACTTCATTTATGCCATGGATACTAATGCAGCCTTTATCCATGAAACGGGAAGCTTGGGGCTGCCTAATCAGCAGGAATCAGCCAGGCTCACCTGCACTGTGCCTTTTAATTTTCATTATCAGTTGCCTTTGCATCCCCCAGATCCAGTTATTCTTCTTAGGGCTTTGACCCAAAGCTTGGAATTGAGTTTGAGACAAAAATATGTCTTGAGGTAGAGCGGGTTGCATGGACTCCTTATAATAAGCCCAATGCTAAAGTGAAGCTGTGGAATTGAAGCCTCCTCCAACAAGGGAGAGAAAAGGATGTATTGTGACACAGCCAGATAACTGGCAGCTATAATTATGCTTGCTAGAATTTGGGTGCATCGTGCCTGGCTTTGCTTATCTCCCTTGGTCTTACTTTCTCAAAATGAAACCTTCGAGTGATGGGCATCCTATTTATGCTCATCACCTGGCAGGATTTGCAGGATAATTTCTCAGAACTAGAATACTGATCCAGATTTTTACATTACCCATCCCTCTTATTCTTTCTGAGCTGCAGCTGGAGATTGCTGGTTGGTTCACAGGAACGAGAAGAATTACTCCAAAAATATAGTTGAAAACTTAAAAACAACTAGTGAGTTTTAGAATTTAATTACAAATACATGATAAGTTTTGAAACATGATTTCTCTCTCTCCAGTCCTCATGTTTGTTAAGAAACAAATCATCATAAGACTGAGTGGTTTGCAAAGTACACTTTAGTCTTATACTTGGCCTGATTATTTGCATAAAGTGCAGCAAGAATAATTATTTCTACATAGACCTTTTGGATTGGCTTTGGTGGAACTCTGTTCTCCAAGGAATTTCAGAAAACATCTTTTAAAGCAGAGTCCAACCATGAGTTTATCCTCAAATAGTTGTGAGTTGGGTGATTCTCTCCTCTTAAGTTTCCAAGATAAACTTGGAGCTCCTGGACTTACTAAAAAGTGACATTCTTTACTGACGATAGGACAGAAACCCTGTACAGAGACTGCAAAGATGAGAGTATGAGGCCAGTCTCCCCACTGAGATTTTATCAGCTCTGCAAGTTGAGATTGATTCTTTATAATGAAGCATAATTTTCCAGTCAAAGCCTTGGTAGAATGACCAGTTTTCCAATTGCATTCTGTTGCCAAAACAAATAAAAAATTGGATTCTTACTGTACTGATGCAAACAACTATATTGCCATAACTTAAGAATACTCACGGATAGGTTCTAAATTCTAGAGGAAACAGGCAGAGAGAAACAAACATGCTCCAAATTTTGTTCCCAGGAGTATACCTTACTCAATTATTAAAGACTATAAATAGCTCAAAATAAATTTCTTTGACTCTGAAAAACAAAACATGGATCAGCAGTATTCCAAGCAAAAGTCAAGAAGATTGCTGCAGTTTTCTGAGTTCAGTCCATTTAGTTAACTCTGGTTTTTCTTGATATTTGTGAACATTATAGCTCTTCATGAGTTCTGAACATTTTGCTTTATTCCAATGGTACAATCTCTAAAGTTATCAGAATCCTGTATTTGGGAGCACCTGTTACAGTTCTATAGCTTATTGTAAACCATCTTTTGAAAGGGATTAAAACAAGACAGCAATTGTCTATGAATAACAAAATGTCCAGAGTAGTTATAATTAGAAACACAATTGACAAAGAAGTTTGGTTATCTCCATGGTTTAGAATAACTTAACAACCTTAATTATGATTGATAGCATATACTTAGACATTTTAGAAATCCCATACAATTTTGGACTTATATATTAGTATTATTTACTAAGATGTAACATAAAGAAGATTGAATGTCATTTTGGCAATCCCATGTACCTAAACATGTCAAATAATCCTGTTTATCTGTCTTTTCTGGATATTCCAGGGCCCCTCTGGAATCTCAGAAAAGCCAGGTGTTGGGAAAGACAACTTTGAAACTGAAGTTTGCTTTTGGGAAGGCTTTTTTAATATGTTTAAAGCATTTGTTTGAACCTTCAGCTTTTCCTCCTAATTTAAAACAATCCTTTAGCCCTAGGCAAAATTTACATTCCCAGGCCTTCTTATAAACTTTTACAAAGCAAACAGACAAACAAAAAACACACATTTTACTATTCTTACACACCTTGTATGTAAATCTATTTCCAGTAATTTCAATTACATGTTATAATGGCAACTCGTAGTAATTTTTAACTTTAATGTAAAACCTGGTAAGTCATTTTTTGTGTGCTAGGTACAGCCAATGTTTGATTCCCAGCATAATTAAGGGTGTGGTTAGTTCCATATGTCCCAAGACCTTACCAATTGCAAAGCTGGCAAATTAATTAGGACAAATTAATTAGAGCTGTTTTTACAGACATCATGCACAGTACACACACAGACAGGCAGAAGAAAACCCAGTCGCTGGGTGGGCCATTTAACAGACAGGGCTAGGAAAACACACAGATATCAAACCAGAAAGAAACTCCCTAAGGCAGGATTGCTAAACAAAGCCTTGCCACCAGAGTTACAAGCCATTCCTGCAGAATGTAAAACGAGATGGAGGCTTGCTATCACAACCAAAAGTTTGCAGAGAATATAAATAAATAGTGATAGTTGTTGGGCCTGGCCTACTAAAACATCTTCAAAAGGGGAAAGAAGATTAAAGGTTAATTGCTGATGGGGTAGAGAAGGGGAAGAAAAGAAACAGTTTTAAAATGCCTAGGGAAGAACCTCTTATTCTTATGCAAGTGTTTCCTCCACCACGGAGACAAGTTTAATTGCTGTGAGTAAAAGCTGGCCTCCCTGGCCTGGGGAGAAGGAGACTCTGGGTGCCTAGCAGAAAATGCCAGCCAGCCACCTATGGCTCTTTGGGCCACGTATCCCAGTTCCAGCCCTGGCAAACAGGGCAGGGTGAAGCGGATCCCATGCTCATCAGTACCTCCGAAAAAGGAAAGGAAAGGCCATTGAAAGGCTGGGTTGGTTCGCGACCCCGGGGAGCAACAGGGGGTGAGGGTGTGGTTTCACATAAGCTCAGAAGTCTGAGGATGAAAACGACAGTGAGAGGTTTTGAGTCCCCACTTCACTCATCACTTCTGGAGACCACCACTTTGCACGCCAAAATGTTGCAGGACTTTTCCTTAGTTTAGATAAGGCAGGGTCCTTGTTTACAGCCATGAAAATTTAAGCTCACAAACAATTTGAATGGTGGAGTGAAGCAGGGTTTCATATGGATGAAAAGGAAAAAAAAAAAAAAAAAAAAAAAGGGTGGGGGAACAGGACTCTGCAAGGCCAGAGGTTTGATGGTAGAGCACTTCCTGCCGGCAGCTTGAATCCCTCGTTTCCACACAAGAAGAGGAGGGGCCAGACTCCTCCACTGCTGCAAATGGCCCAATTTTCCAAGGTTCAACCCCAGAGTCCAGGCCGCTTGAGTAAGTTTCTCCAGGGACCCCCTCCTAACTGGCTGTCTCAAAATTTCACAGGCTGTACAGGAAACATGACTGAGAGGTCCTCAGGAAACTTTACAAGCATGGGGAAAGTACACTTTTAGTCTTATATTGGCCTGTATAAGGGAAAGGCGGAAGAGAAGCAGGCATGGCTTACGGTGACCAGAGATGGAGAAACAAGGTGAGAGAGAGGTGCACACACTTTTAAACAACCAGATCTCATGAGAACTCATTATCACGAGGACAGCAAGGGAAAAATCCTCCCCCCCAATGATCCAATTACCTCCCCCCCGCCTCCTCAAATTTGGGAATACAATTAAGACATAAGATTTGGGCAGGGAATGCCAAATCCAGAACCATATCACTAGGTGAGGAGTTAATATATGCAAATGTAAGAGCCTCTTAGAATATTGCCTGGAGCACTGCAGAAGTCAATAAATGGCAGCTTTTAAGATTGTATAGAAGATTTTACATCAAAGACTATGATTATCTATTATTTTCCTATTAAAGTGAGTGGTTGTCCTTTGTGTAATAAGAAGAGTGACATAAATCTTTCCATAATGGCTGCTTACCTTTAAAAAATATCCAATTCGCTTTGTGGTCAGGAACTAGGAAACAGTGTTAAATACCTCTGTGTTGTCAGAGTAAATAAAACTTGGCTTCATCATTAGTGATCGGAAATGGCTGATTAGATATCCATGGCGATGTTACTGACATTTCCTTAATTCCTGAACTTTCCATTGTATATGTCTGTTATAATATGCTGTTTGCTGATTAGCTTGTATATAGGAAATGAGTTTAAGACTGCATTTAAAGCATCCAGGAAAAAAATATAATACAAGAGGAAAACTAAAAGGCTTGATTTCTTTCTTTCTTGAAGCTGATCAGGATTTCATAATAATAAGTATTTCTGGTCATACAGATAGATTTCAATAAGCTTCTCCTTGGATATTTTTGATAGGGGATCAAAATTTTTTCCTTCCTCTGTGAAAAGCATATGTGTATGTTTGGACACCTTCAAAAAGTGATGAAATTGAACAACATACTTCAATGTCATAGGTTTATTTCCCTATGATCAAAGTTCCAATTACCTAACACCTTCCTTGGAATGCTTAAAGAGTGTAGGAATGAAAGGTGGAGAATGTGACAAGATATGCAATGGGAAATGATCTTTGATCCCAACAAGGGAGTAGACATTGCTGTACAGAGTAAAATAGAAATATATTGACAGATCTGGTTTGGTAGATTTACAGTGATTAAGCCAAAACATGACCCCTTAAGCTCATGATAACCTAATTGGATATTCAGTGGAAATGTGTGCCTTTAGTGTTGTCTCTTTATTTCAGCAAACACCAAAATGTGAGTCAAAAATGAGAAAGAGGGAGGAAAAATGAGTTATTGATTTTCTCATGTTGTCTTAACCTGGAGCCTAACTGAAGGTCAGTATATGTATCCATCTCAAACACTGACTTTTGGATAAGCTCATGGGTTCCTGAAACCACGTCAAAAAAGGCTAATTAATATTCTACAGATGCTATAGAAAAGAAAAAGAAAATATTTCAGCTGACGCAAACATTCTCTGAGGAAAATCAGACCCAGAAAACTAAACTGCAAAATAATTTGACTGCTTATCAATAGCCCAGATAAAAGAGGGAATATCTCGATTGGGTCAGTGGGTTGGATACAGGGCAGAGACGGAGACTTTGAGCATTTTGTTAATCATGAATCTACAGAAGAATCTAAAAAACTTGTATTTATATGTCAGGGGACTAACATACATCTGTCTTCAGTTCTTCCTGTCTGTATCAATAAATGTGTATGTTATCTTTGTCTTTTCTATACTGTATCGTGCTAAAACTCATAAGAAAAGCCTGACTTATTATGGGATACACAGAATAACTAGATGGAAAATAAAACAATACAATTCCCTGATTCACTGCAATGGTACTGTCTCTCTAATTCTTTCCTGCCTCTCATCCACAGCTTCCTCTGCTTTTATGTTGTGTATTCAGGTACGTAATTACTGTCCATGCAGCTTCTGCCTTCCCATATCTCAAGAAAGAGACTTGGAGAACTGATTTATAATAAAAAGGAATGAGAAAAACCTGGTTCATGCCTGGCTTGTGTGCCTAATATATAATCCAAGTTACTGATAGAGCATTAAGAAGCATTCACGGGGGGCGGAGCAAGATGGCCGAATAGGAACAGCTCCAGTCTCCAACTCCCAGCGCCAGCGACACAGAAGACCGGTGATTTCTGCATTTTCAACTGAGGTACTGGGGTCATCTCACTGGGGAGTGCCGGACAATTGGTGCTGGTCAGCTGCTGAAGCCCGACCAGCGAGAGCTGAAGCAGGGCGAGGCATTGTCTCACCTGGGAAGCGCAAGGGGGAAGGGAATCCCTTTTCCTAGCCAGGGGAACTGAGACATACAACACCTGGAAAATTGGGTAATTCCCACCCCAATACTGCGCTTTAAGCAAACGGGCACACCAGGAGATTATACTCACACCTGGCCGGGAGGGTCACACGCCCACGGAGCCTCCCTCATTGCTAGCACAGCAGTCTGCGATCTAACCGCAAGGCAGCAGCGAGGCTGGGGGAGGGGTGCCCG
>NW_016809296.1:157364-168491 GCF_001698545.2 Rhinopithecus bieti | reverse complement strand
AGGGGGGAGGGATTGCATTGGGAGTTATACCTGATATAAATGACGAATTGATGGGTGCTGACGAGTTGATGGGTGCAGCACACCAACATGGCACAAGTATACATATGTAACAAACCTGCACGTTATGCACATGTACCCTAGAACTTAAAGTATAATAAAAAATAAAAAATAAAAAATAAAAAAAAAGAAGCATTCACAAAGAAGATGGAGTGTGATTAAAAATGTGTACAATATTTCTTTTGGGGATGATGGAAATCTTCTCATGTTAGATATTGATTATGGGTGCACAACACTGTAAATATTCTAAAATTATTAAAATGTACACTTAAATTAGGCAGATTTTTTTATTTGTATGTCTCAATACACTATTAAAAATAATGGGCAAGAAATTATCTTAGGACAAATTCATAGAGTGCGAAAACTTCTATGAAAATAGAAAAGTAGATATATTTAGATATCATATCTACAGCAGAAATGCTCATTTTTGGGGGTTTGTGAACCACTCTCATGGGATAAAAGGCCCTCATGCCCTACTCCATTCAATCCTAATTTACTATGGTAAGGAAAGCTACACCAAGATCCCTCCCTGAAGACAGGGGAAGTTTCAGCTATAGGAAACAGCTGCTTGATTCTTTCACAGGAGACTTAACTTAAAACTTTCAGCAGTAAAGTGTCTCAGAAGTTCTCTCTTTTTTCTCTCTCTCTCTTTTCTACTCCTGAACTTGCCCTAGACTCAAATACCTCTTGCCTGAGCTTTTGGACTGGCCTCCTGTCCAGCTGAAAGTCATTGAATATTATAGTCTACTTATTACAGTACACAAAATATTTCATAGTTTGTAAACAGCCACTATTCCAGCTATATTTTTAAAAATATTTTGCTCAAGACCAAAGGTCTATCTGTCTTCCTTTGTATCCTTGAAGCTAGCAATTGCTCTGACCAAGAAGGGTACACAATAAATAAGACTTTTACTTCACCTTAGATAAAAAATAGTTTCTAACCTTTGAACAAGACTGTTTAAACAACACTCTAAAGGGAAACCACTGACAAATTGACATAGACATGAGAGAACCAAGTTAGTCTTGCAAGTGGCCCCTCAATGGTACTGTGCCCTGTATCAAATGAGGCTAATTGAGTTCCAAAATTCGTTGAGGATTATCTCACGACTTCATCTTTCTTTCCAGAATTCATGTATTTTCCAGCTTTAATGATAAGATGATTCCATTTGCTTTATATATTTAAGAAATTTGAAAGTGGCTCTTTTTCATTCATCACACGTCAGAGTCTTTTGTATAATTCTATGTAATTTAAGGCTGAAATAATTTACCCTTGTAATTTGAGGTAGAAATATTTCCTGGCATTGAATTCAAACTCCCTAATGTATCTTTTTTCCTGATACATTTGCAGCCTCATAGCTAAAGGTTTTAGGAAGCCCCAAATATTTCCCTGCTCTCATCTGTCTCCCACATTGAAGACCCAGCCAAAACTCTCCTCTCCTAGTAAGTCTTTTCTGATTGCTTCACTTGTCTTTCATATAAAAATACAAATTCTACTGTTAGCAATTATATCCCAAAGATTTGATTAGTCAGTTAATGCCAAACTAGAGTGATTTCTTCTTAAGGGATTTCTCCTTGAGGACAAATCATGTTGTATTTTCATAACTCCACAAAGATTACAACATGAAGATGATATCCATAACTACATATGAATAGATGAGTGCTGATTTGAAACATACATGAGTTGATGGATGTTAACTGCCTTAGTTGTTCATTTGGATGCATCTGAGATGATACATTCTGTGTTTTATTGTTTGTATTCTAATAGAACTACAGTCAACCGTTCACATCCACGGGTTCTGCATTCATGGATTCAATCAACCTTGGATTGAAAGTATTTGAAAAAATAATTGCATCTACTAAATATTTACAGGCTTAATTTTCTTATCATTATTTTCTAAATACTACAGAATAACAACTATTTACATAGTGTTTATATTATATTAGGTATTACAACTAATCTAGAGATTATTTAAAGTATATGGATGGCCACACATAGGTTATATGCAAATATTATACCATTTTATATTAGAGACTTGAGCATCCATGGGTTTTCATATCCAAGGGAGTTCGTAGAACCAATGCTCCATGAGTAAGGATAACACTCCACTTCTAAGATGACATAGATGAAAACTTTATGGGATTTAGAAGCATTAAAAATATCAAGTAATTACATTTTATTATTGTAAGACCAGGGATACGGATTATAGGACATATAATGTTGAAATTTTGAAATTAGATACCAAACATTATAAATATATTTAAAGTGTTGCTTTAAATATATATTTTTTTACTTTACTCAATGCACCTATATTTAATTAACTTTATTTTAATTAGTCTTATCTAGTAATATTTTCTGAGCTGGTTGTTAGACTTAATTATCTTTAATTCTAAAATCCTTTGGACTTGACCAAGTGCAGTGGCTCATGCCTGTATTCTCAGCACTTTGGGAGGCCAAGGCAGAAAGTTCACTTCAGGCCACAAGTTCCAGTCTAGTCTGGGAGACACAACAATATCTCATCTCCACAAAAAAATAAAATAAAATAAAAAAATAAGTAGCAGCATCTGATGGCACGTGCCTGTAGTCCTTAGCTACTTAGGTTGGGGCAGAAAGACTCTTGAACTCTGGGGTTTGAGTTTACATTGAATCATGATCATGCCGCTACACTTCGTCCAGCCTGGGAAACAGAAAGAGATCCTGTCTCCAAAATAAACAAATACATATATAAAATAAAATATCATATGATAAACTCAAAAAAAGCAACCATACTTGAATAGTTTATAAATCTATAAGTCTCCAACCCACACCCTCTCTACAGCCCTATGTAATGGAAATGAAGCATATACTTTTTAAATTATTTCCTACTCATATAGAGAATCTTTTCCCTAGACCACCACAAGACGTGAGAATGATTTATAATGCTATTATTTGAAGAAAGATGTCAGTCACAGTACACACAACCATCCGAAATCTACCCTTCAGAAGCACCAAGATGGCTGACTAAAGCATCTAGTGTGTGCTGCTCTCACAGAGAGGAAACAGAGTAGGGTGTAAACACTAGCTCTTTAAGTGACTCTTCTAGGAGGTCACATGGGGATTCATAAAGGAAACCATGGTAACCCGGGATTCATAAAGGAAGCCATGGTAACCCATGGAGAACAGAGAGGAGTGAGGCAAGACAGTCACCCATTCAGGATTGGCCTAGGGCGGGGAAAGGGTGAGTGAGAGCCCCCAGAGACCCACAGTTTTGCCATGGACCTTTGCAATCCTGGGCACAGGGAATCCCTTCTGACCCCACAGTCACCATACTGACACAGAGAGCTATCTCTAGTCTAGATAAAACCACTGCTGAAGCCCATGAAGGGCCTCATGGGCCTTGGATCCCTGAGAACCCCTGGACCAGCTGCCACAGCGCTGCCAACAAGGGAGGTCAAGCTCTTTTGTGCGTCTCTAGGATAGAAGCCACATCCACAGTGCTGAGGGGCAGATTGTCTGTAGTCCTTGCCTCCACTGCACGTTGCCAGGCAAGGTCCAGTGGCCTGGCCACCCCCACCCCCACCTAAGTACTCCTGCTGATCCCAGCCCTCCATTTCTCTGGGACAGAGCTCCCAGAGATGGTTGACAGGCCTGCTGCTATTGCCATTGCTGCAGTCCCCACCCCTGCTGCCCTCAGGCTGGGGAGGGAGGGAAGAGCACAAGAACTGTCCTAGTAGGCCTCAAGCACAAGAACTGCCACAGGCGTGTAGCATGCTGCTGCTTCCACATGGATAATCAGCCAGACTGTTTTCCAGGGAGGTCCCAGCTTGTGCTACTCTTCACAGCTCAGGGCCTCATGATGTGGTCATGCTGTGGTTACCAGCATAGCCACCTCACCCCCACGTGATCACTTCAGTCAGTGACAGCCCCGTGTTTTGCTGAGGTAGGGCTCCCAGAGACAACTCACAGGGTCTCTGCCATTGGGACTGCAGTAGTACCTGCCCTTGCTCCCCCAAGGCTATGGAGGAAACAAAGAGCCTGTTTGTTTTTGCATGCCTATAGCACCCAACAGCTGTCCAACAGATAGGAGGCCAAACTGTATTCCCAGCGAGACCCTGATGCCCTTGTTATTTGCTAGGCAGGGCCTCCTGGCTTTGACCTGCAGCATAGTCACCCCACCTTTGGCTAATCACTCTGATCAGCTGTGGCACTGTTTCTCTGGGGTGGAAATCGACAAACCCTCTGCCACCTGCTGCCACTGCAGTAACCATTCTTGCTGCTCTGGGGCTTGGAAACAAACAAAGAGCCTAATTACTTTGCTCACCCCTCTAGCATCCTGAAGCTACCCTATGGAGAAGAGGCCAGACTGTCTTCCCCATGAGCTCCCACCCCTCCGCTCTTCATCAGGCAAGGCACCTAGCTTCAGCAAACAGTGCAACTGCGCCAACGCTAGCTGATCACTCCAATTGGCCATGGCTCTGTGTTTCTCTAGGACGAAATCCCACAGTCAAGTAACAGGTACTCTGCTATTGCTGCCAAGGTCCCTGCTTCTACTGCCTAAAAGCTGGGGAGGAAAAAAAAAAAAAGCCTGAGTTCACCCCAGGACTATAGTGAACAGTTTGGGTGTACCGAGCCAGATCTGTGGCAAGAATTTGAGCAGAAATGCAACCCACACTCTCAGGACACTAAGAGGGATGAGTTTATGGGCTCATGGGCTGCCACAGGAGTACGGCATGCCTCCCTCAACAGGGCCATCAGGGAAAAGGTGTGGCTTATCTCCCAGCTACAGCCTCTGCCCAAGGGCGCTCCACAGACTGGAACAGTTAACCAAATAACTGTAGGTGCAGTGTTAGTGATTGGAGGGGGCTACCTTAAGGCCCAGGTGTGGACCTGGTGAATGGGTCACCTCTCTCCTCAGTGCACCACAGAGCATAGCTACAAAACTGAGGAATATCAAAGGAGCCATGCAGCTGAGAAACAGCCTGTCTACCAGCCATTACTCGTAAGCACCATCTACCATATCACAGCACAAATTAGGACCTCAAAAATGCTTGGCTAACATACACCTCTGTGAGACCGAGAGAAAAATATTCAGCCACAAATAAAGGCCTTACACAGAGCCCTGGACCTTTTAAAACATCCAGAAATGAGCCCAACTGATTATACTCAACTTATACCACAATTAAAGGAACACCAATCCTCCCAGAAGAGAATCAGCCCAAGAACTCTGGCAATTCAAAAAGCCAGATGTCTCTATACCTCCAAATGAGTCCAATAGCTCTGCAGCAATAGTTTTTAACCAGTCAGAAAAGACTAACATGACTGACATTGATGGCAAGAAATCTCAGTGTGATTCATGAGAAAGTTGAAACCCAATTCAAGGAATCCAGTAAAACAACCCAAGAACTGAAATACAAAATAGCCATTTTAAGAAAGAACCAAATATAATGCCCAGAGCTGAAAAATGTACTACAAGAATTTTATAATACAATCTGAAGTATTGACAACGGAGTAGACCAAGCTGAGGAAAGAAACTCTGAGCTTGAAGATCAGTTCTTCAAATCAACTTAGACAAAAATAAAGATAAATGAATTTTAAAATATGAACAGAACCTCTGAGTAATTTGGAATTACGCAAAGAGACCAAATCTACAATACATTGTCATTCCTGAGAGAGAATAAATACCTTGGAAAATGTATTTCAGGATATAGTCTGGGAAAATTTTCCTAATCTTGCTAGAGAGAGGTTCACACACAAATCTAAGAAATACAGAAAACCCCAGCTAGATACTAGATACAAGATGACTATCCCCAAAAGAGTCATCAGATTCATCATGATCAACACAAAAGCAAAATTATTAAAGGCAACTAGAGAACAGTGTGAAATCACATAGAGGGAACCCCATTCAGGCCAGCAGCAGGTTTCTCAGCAGAAAACATAGAAGCCAGAGGAGATTGGGAGTGTATTTTCGGCATTGTTAAGAAAAAAAAAAAAAATCTAACCAAGAACTGCATTGCACTGAACTAAGCTTCATAAGTCAGAACAAAGTAAAATATTTTTCAGACCAGCAAACACAGAGGAAATTTATTTTAACAAGACCAGCCTTACAACAGGTTCTTAATGAGTGCTAATCATGGAACTGAAATAATGACACCTGCTACCACAAAAACACACTTAAGCACATAGCCCACAGATGCTATAAAACAATCACACAATCAAGTCTACATAACAACCAGCTGATGACATGATGACACGATCAGAATCTCACATATCAATAGTAACCCTGAATGAAAATAGACTAAAGGCAACGTTTAAAAGGCACAGCATGGAAATCTGAATAGGAGGCTAAGACTCAACCATCTGCTGTCTTCAAGAGACCCATCTCACATGTAATGACACTGACAGGCACAAAGTAAAGAGATACAGTAAGACCTACCATGCAAATGAAAACAAAATAGAGAAAAGTTGCTCTTCTTATATCAGATAAAACAGATTTTAAACCAATAAAAATTCAGAAGGACAAAGAAGGACATTACATAATAATACATGGTGCATCCCAACAGGAAGACTTTACTATCCTAAATATATATGCACCAAACACTGGAGCATGGAGATTATAAAAGAAGTATTCTAGATTCTAGAAAAAGATTTGCACAGTGACAAATTAATATTAGGAGATATCAACATCCCACTGAGAGTGTTAGACAGATCAGCGAGGCAGAAAACTAACAAAGAAACTGGATTTAACCTTAACACGTGATCAACTGCACCTAATAGACACCTACCAAAAACTCTACCTAACAACCTCAGAATATACATTTTTCTCATCTGCATATGGAATATATTCTAAGATCAACCACATGCTCAGCCATAAGGTCAGGCTCTATAAATTAAAACAAATTCAAATCATACCAAATACACTCTTGGACCACAGTGCAATACAAATAAAAATCAATATCATGAAAACAATCTAAAACTACACAGATGTATGGAAATTAAGTAACTTCCTTCTGAATAACTCCTGTGTGAACATTGGAATCAAGGGAGAAATACAAATTCTTTGAAAATAATGAAAATAGGGACAAAATGTACCAACATCTCTGGGATGCAGCTAAAGAAGTGTTTACAGCAAAGTTTACAGTGCTAAACACCTTCATCAAAAAGTTAGATATTTCTCATATTAACAATCTAACTATGCACCTAAGGGAACTCAAAAAAAAAGAATGACTCAACCCCAAATACAGCAGAAGAAAAGCAGTAAATAAAATGAGAGAAGAACTTAACAAAATTGAGATGCAAAAATACATACAAAGATCAATGAAACCAAGAGTTGGTTCTTCAAAATAAAAACCTAGATTGATAGATTGCTAGATAGATTAACAAAGAAAAAAATATAGAAGATCCAAAGAAGTAAAATAAGAAGTGACAAAGGTGAAATAAAAACTAATCCCATAGTAATACACAAGATCCTCAGAGAACACTACAAAGAACTCTATGCACAAAATTATAAAATATAGACGAAATTGATACATTCCCACTGACAATCTCCCAAGATTGAATCAAGAAGAGCATGAAACCCTGAACAGACAAATATAAAGTTTTAAAATTGAAAAGGTAATTTTGAAAAATGACTAATCAAAAAGGCCCTGGAACACATGGATTCAAAGCTGAATTCTACCAGACATACAAAGAAGAACTGGTACCAGTCATACCAAAACTATTCCAGTAATTTGAGAAGGAAGGGATTCTCTCTAATTCATTCCATGAAACCAGTATCAGTCTAACATCAGAATCTGGCAGAGACAGAGTGAAAAGAGCAAACTTCAGGCCAAATATCCCTGATGAACACAGAGGCAAAAGTCCTCAACAAAATACTAGCAAGCCGAATCAAGCAGGACATCAAAAAGTGAATGCAATACAATCACATAGGCTTTATTCCTGGGATGCAAGCCTTGTTCAGCATCTGCAAATCAATAAATGTGATTCAAGACATAAACAGAATTAAAACTAAAAACAATATGATTATCTCAATAGGCACAGAAAAAGCTTTTGTTGAATTCCAACATCTTTTAATAATAAAAACCCTTAACAGGCTTGGCATTGAAGAAACATAACTGAAAGTTTTAAGAGCCATCTATGAAAAAGCCACAGCCAACATATCATACCGCATAGGCACAAGTTGGAGGCATTCTCCTTGAAAACTGGAGCAAGACAAGGATGCCCCCTCTAATCACTCTTATTCAATATAGTAATGGAAGTCCTAGCCAGAGAAAGCAGGCAAGAGAAAGGAAGAAAGGAAGAAAGAAAGGAAGAGAAAGGGAGAAAGTCATATTATTTCTCTTCACTGAGGATATGATTCTACACCTAAAGATCCTACTGAAAGACCCCTAGACCTGATAAATGACCTCGATAATATTTCAGGGTATAAAATCAATATGCAAAAATCAGTAGCATTCTATACACCAATAATGTTTTAACCAAGAACAAAATAAGCAATACCATCCCATCTACAAAAGCCACACAAAAAATAAAATAAAATATCTGTGAATACATAGAACCAGGAATGTGAACTATCTCTACAAATAGAACTAATAGCACTGCTGAAATAAATCATAGATGACATAAGCAAAAATAATTTCCATGTTCATGGATTGAAAAAATTGTCATTAAAATGACCATACTACCAAAAGCATCCTACAGATTCACTGCTGTCCCTATCAAATTGCCAATGTCATTTTTCACAGAATTAGAAAAAAAAAAAAGTATTTTAAAAGTCATGGGAAACAAAAACAGACTCTAAATAGCCAAAGCGTTTCTAAGCAAAAGGAACACCAGTGGCATCTCATTACCCAACTTCAAACTATACTGCAAGGCTACAGTAACCAAAATAGTACTGGTACAAAAACAGACAATACACCAAGAAAACAGAATAGAAAACTCAGAAATAAAGCCACATCTATAACCAACAGATATTTGACAAAGCTGACAAACATAAGCAATGGTAAAGAAATTTCTGTTCAATAAATGGTGCTGGGAAAACTGGCTAACCATACGCAGAAGAATAAAACTGGAACCCTACCTATCACCATATACAAAAATTAACTCAACGTAGACTAAGAACTTAAATTTAAGACCTCAAACAATAAAATCCTAGAAAAGAAAATCTTGCAAATACCCTTTTGGACACTGACCTTTGCAAGGAAATTATTATGACTGTGTCCTCAAAAGCAATTGCAATGACAACAAAAATTGACAAGTGGGACTTATTTAAACTAAAACGTTTCTGCACAGCAAAAGAAACTGTCAACAGAGTAAAACAAAACAAAACAAACAAACAAACAAACAAACAAAACGACCTACAGAGTGGTAGGAAATATTCACAAAGTATGTATCCAACAAAGGACTACTACTCCAAATCTATAAAGAACTTAACTAAATAAATAATAACAAAACTAAACCCGTAAAATAGTTGGCAAAGAAAATGCACAGACAATTCTCCAAATAAGACATACAAGCAGCCAACAAATATATGGAAAAAAAAATGCCTAACATCATTAATCATCAGAGAAATGCAAATCAAAACCACAGTGTGATACCACCTCACAGCAGTAAGAATAACTGTTATATAAAAGTCAAAATACACATGTTGATGAGGCTGTTAGAGCAAAAAGGATGCTTATACACTGTTGTGGGAATTTAAATTAGTTCAGTCACTGTGGAAAACAGTTTGGAGATTTCTCAAAGAACTAAAAGTTGAACTAGGGTTTTACCCAGCATTCCAACTAGTAGGTATATGCCCAAACGAAGATAAATCAATCTGCCAAAATGATACATGCACTCATATGTTCATCACAGCTATTCACAATAGCAAAACAAGGAATCAACCCATGTGCCTATCAACAGCTGATTGGATAAAAAAAGAAAAAAGATGGTACATATACAACATGCAACACTACAAGTCATAAAAAAAATGAAATCTTATATCTTACAGCAGCATAGATTTAGCTAGAAACTATTATTCAAAGTATAATAACACAATAACTGAAAACCAAATAACTCATCTTCTCACTTTTAATTAGGAGCTCACCATTGAACACACATGGACATAAACATGGGAACAACAGACACTGTAGATGACTAGCAGGTGAAGATAGGAAGGGAGACGTAGGTTGAAAACCTACCTGTTGGGTACTATGTCACCATCCTGGGTGAAAAGTTCCCATGTAACAAATCTGCTTATGTACCCCTGTATCTAAAACACGAGTTTAATTTTTTAAAATCCACTCTTCATTGATTGTGATTAAATCTTTGGGCACAAGAAGTCAATATAATTTTGAAATGGAAGGGTAACAAATCAAGTGTAACTGAAAATAAATTTCAGCCACTGTTATGCTTTTATTTATTCATTCACTCATTCCTTCATTCACTTATTTACCTTTTAAATGCATTACATAGATACTTTACATGCTTTTTTTCTTGAAAAATAATTAGACTTGCACAACTTGACAGAATTGAAGTGGGAAATATATTCAACAATAATCATTGCAGACTTCCATATCCCACTTTCAGAAATGAATAGAACTACACAGGAGATCAAAAATGAAATATAAGGCTTGAAGAAAACTATAAACCATATAGACTTAGCAGAAACCTGTAGTTCCACCCAACAATACAACACAAATTCTTAAGTACATGGAATATTCTGCAAGTATTTTGGGTGTAAAATGGTCTTCCATAAATTAAAAAAAAAATAAAATCATAAAAATACATATTCCTTAATGTTTAATTTTTAAGAATATACATTAAAAAGTATATTCATATGCAATTAAATTTGAAATCAGTTATTGAAAGAAATTTAATATACTCATAAATATGTGTAAGTTAACCAAGGTACTCCTAAATATCTAATAGTTAAATCATAAGGGATATTGGAAAATATTTTGAGATGTATAAAAATAAAAGCAAATTTGAATAGCGTTTATTTCTTTCTCTTGCCTAATTACCTTGGCCAGACTTTCCAATACTATGTTGAGTAGGAGTGGTGAGAGAGGGCATCTTTGTCTTGTACCGGTTTTCAAAGGGAATGCTTCCAGCTT
>NW_016809296.1:153666-155500 GCF_001698545.2 Rhinopithecus bieti | reverse complement strand
CTTCATCTCAAAAAAAAAAAAAAAAGGAGGATCTAAACTCAATAATGTAATCTTCCATCTTAGGAAACTAGAAATAGAAAAGCTAACTAAATACAAAGTAAACAAGGAAGAAAATAATACAGATTATGGTGGAAATTAATAAAATAGAGAAAGGAAAACAATAAAGAAAATCAATGAAGTCAAAAACTGGTTTTGTAACAAGATTTCTAACCCATTTAGTGAAGCCAATACCCTCATATCAAAAGCAGAAAAAAAAAAAATCAAAAGGAAATGAGACAAAAACATCTTTGATAAGTATAGATGCAAAAAACTGAACAAAATATTAGCAAAACAAATGTAGCAACATAGAAAAATGATTTTATACAATGGCAAAGTGGAATTTATTCCAGGAATGACAGGTTGGGTTAATATCCAAAAACTGATCAATATTAATATCATAAAGAATATGTTAAAAGAATAAAAACAAATAGTTTACTTTTAATGGAGAAAAGACAGTCTTTTCAGCAAGTGGTCCTGAAACAATTGGACATCAACATGCAAATAAATGAATTTAGATAGAGCTTATATATTTTACAAAAAGTGATATTCAGTTGTTCATAGGCCTAAATGGAAAATGTAAAACATTGAAGGAAAACATAAGAGAAAAATCAACGATTTGGGTTTGGCAATGACTTTTGGGTCTGCCAATTACTTTTAGATATGGCACTAAAACACTAAAATGAAAGAGAAAAGATAACAAGTTAGACTTCATTAAAATAAAAAACTTCCCCTCTAGAAAAGACACTAATAGAATGAAAAGAAATGCCACAGATTGGGAGAAAATATTTACAAAACACATATCTCATAACATTTGTGTTGCACACTTACTATTACAATGGCGAAAATTCAAAACACAGGCAACACCAAATGCTGGAGAAGATGTGAAGCAAATAGAAACTTTCATTCATTTCTGGGGCAACACAAATAATATAACCACTTCGGAAGACAGTTTGACAGTTTCTTGTAAAGCTAAATATAGGCTTATCATAGGACCTAGCAATAATATTTCTTGGTATATAACCAAATGAGTTGAAAAAACATGCCAACAAATTTCCACATACTGTGTTCATGTCAGCTTTTATTGCTAAAACTTGGAGCAACCAAGATGTCCTCCAACAGGGGATCAGATAAACTGTGGTTCATCAATAAAATAAGCTATTATTCATTAATTAAAAGAAATGTGCTACCAAGTCATGAAAATACATGAAGGAAAGGTAAAAGCATATTACTAACTGAGAGAAGTCAGTCTTAAAAGGTACATACTGTATGATTCCAACAATATGTCATTTTAGAAAATGCAAAACTATAGAGACAGTAAAAAAAATCATGGTTGAGAACAGAAGGAGAGGAGTGTATGGATGAATAAACAGGTGGAGCACATGAAATGTTGATGGTAGTGAAAGTATTCTGTATGATACTATAATGATAAACACATGACATTATGCATTTGTCATAACCCATGGAAATGTACAACACAAAATGAGACCTAATGTAAACTATGAACTTTATTTAATAATTGTATATCAGTAGTGGTTTATCAGTTGTAACAAATGTATCAACTTAATGCACGATGTTAATAATAGGTGAAACTATGTATGGAGGGAAGAGGAATATATGGGAATGCATCCTACTTTCTTACAAATGTCCTGTAATCTAAAATACTCTTAAAATAGTATATTAAAATGTATTATTATCTCAATAGACTCAGAAGAAACTGACAAAATTCAACAGGCTTTTATGTGTAAAACACTCAACAAATTAGAACAAATGTTCTTCAGCTTGATAAAGGGCACTT
>NW_016809296.1:140220-149193 GCF_001698545.2 Rhinopithecus bieti | reverse complement strand
AAAAAAAAAAAAAAAAAAGTGTTCAACTATATTTCTTGTAACAAAAATATTTTTTTATCATTTTATCATTTTTTGAACTGTTAACTCTGGTCCATAACTTTTCCTCTGGTCAATGAGATCAATGAGAATTACAGTCATTAGGTAGAAAGAATTAATTGAATAGCATTTCTGGAAGTAAATCAGAATCAGCCAGGTGGACTAACGAATAATAAACTGCTTTTCCAACTGGAAAAGGCAGAACAAAATTGAGAAGAGGAAATTGAAATCAGATTATCAAGGAGGTTATTGTAATAGAGCGCTGAGTTCATCTTACCTAAGTTTAACTCCCTAAGCTCAAGTAATTTGCGTTCTGTTCAAGAAAGTAGGAGATGAAATTACCAAGGTTTAACTAACAGAAATATATATAAAATCAGTACCTAGGCAAACAGAACTACTTAGTAGTATAGGATATTGCTATGGACTGAATTGTGTCTCTCCAAAAGAATTCATATGTTGAAATCCTAACCCTCATTGTGATGGCCTTTGGGAGGTAGTTAGGTTTTGATGAGGTCATGAGCATGGAGCCCTTATTATGGGATTATGGTGTCTTCCTCTTGTATGAAGAGATGCCAGAAAGCTTGAGGTCTCTCTCTCTCTGCCATGTGAGAGCACAGTGGGAAGGCAGCCATTTATATGTCAGAAAGAGAGCCCTTACCAGAAACCAACTATGCTGGTACCTTGACCTTGGACTTCTACCCTTCAAAACTGTGAGAAAATAAATTTCTGTTGTCGAAACCAAAATGATCTAGGTGTTTTAGTTTACTAAAAGACTGAGTGACTTGTATTATAGTGTAAAGCTGCTGTCAAGAAGTGAAATGTTGAGTTATGCTGCAGTAACAACAGTGTAGATTCCACTACCAGTACAATCACAACAACAACATGATAACGTCCCTTTACTCTGGTGAGCCACTTCTTGAATGTTATACTAAATTCAGGCTAACGCATTTTAAGGGGAAATGTGTAAGAAAGCAATACCCGAAAAGGACAGCCAATGTTATAAGAGGGGCTTAAACTAAAGCATAATGTAGTGGAGACTGGGAATCGGGTATACTATGTTGCATAATGCCAGGGTGGCACCATTTGCACTGTAGCCTGAGCAACTTTACACGGCAGCCCTGCTAGAAATCCAGAGAGGTGACTTCTAGTTCTGATTTTCCCCTAAATATAATAATTGTGTAGCTTTAGGCAACAGAAGGTGGGAGACTACACAATCTCCAAGGTCCTTTCTAGTCTACATACTACATTTCTATAAATGTGCTGCTGCATGAAGTAGTGAGATTCTGAATTCAAGCTGGATTAACTACCTGTCAGGAATATTGTGGAGAACTTCCCCACAGTGGGTTATAAATTGGACTATGTAACCTCTAAAGTCTCTTCTCATTCTAAGAATCTGTAATTTTGAATCCAGAGCCTAAGACCACCATCTAAGAACATCACCCTGCCATTTCTAGCATTGTGTTTCAGGATCTGTGCAGTACAACTAGGTTGGAGAATTTACCCAAAGTTTAATGTCCTAGTGGGTTATAACAATGATTAACAAGACATTAAAAAAAAATAAAACTTTACTTTTGTCTATCACACATTCCAACAGCGAAAAGTATATATATATATATGTGCATATATATATACATATATATACACACACACACATATATATATACATGCACGTATTCTAGCTCTGAATAAGGTGCAGAGAAAATACATTGCTGGTACTAGAGTTAAATCAAAATGTTACTGAAGGGCAATGTGGTTTTATATATCAAAACCTTAAAATTGCCTATAACTGTAACCTAGTAATTTTCTTCTAAAATGTATCCACAGGAACTAAGCATTTGTGGATAAAATGTGTATAACATGGAACTTCACTGTAGTACTATTTATAATGCCGATAAATTAAAACAACCTAAATCGGCCTGGTGCAGTGGCTCACGCCTGTAATCTCAGCACTTTGGCACGCGGAGGCAGGCGGATCACAAGCTCACGAGATAAAGATCATCCCGGCCAACGTGGTGAAACCCCATCTCTACTAAAATACAAAATTGCTGGACATGGTGGTGCGTGCCTGTACCAGCTACTCCAGAGGCTGAAGGAGGAGAATCGCTTGAACCCCAGAAGCAGAAGTTGCAGTGATCCCAGATCACACCACTGCACTCCAGCCTGGCGACAGAGTGAGACTCCATCTAAAACATAAAAAATAAAAAAATTTTAAAAAAAAGCCTAAATCTCCAACAATAAAAGAGTGCATAAAGTATGGTGAAGAAATATTATGCAGCTGTGAAAACATGTTTGCCTGTGCCATGGAAAATCTTTATGATATATTCTTAAATGAAAATACCAGGATAGAAATCTACCTAGACTATGATTCCATTTTTTGTTAAACTGTAATATATGTTCATGTGCACATACAACATACGCATAGAAAAAAATATGTAAAGAAGTAAACCAAGGCTTTTACAGTTATCACATGATGAATAGTGAGATTATCTTTTTTTAAAATTTTAATTTTAATTTTATTTATTTGTATCTTAAGTTCTGGGATACAGGTGCTGAACGTGCAGGTTTGCTACATAGGTTTACATGTGCCATGGTGGTTTGCTGCACCTATCAACCCATCAGCTAGGTTTTAAGCCCCGCATGCATTAGGTGTTTTCCTAATGCTCTCCCTCCCCTTTCCCCAAACCCCCCAACAGGCCCAGTGTGTGATGTCCCCTCCCTGTGTCCATGTGTTCTCATTGTCCACCTCCCACTTATGAGTGAGAACATGGAGTGTTTGGTTTTCTGTTCCTGTGTTAGTTTGCTGAGGATGATGGTTTCCAGCTTCATCCATGTCCCTACAAAGGACATGAACTCATTATGTTTTAAAATATTCCTGCTTACAATTTTAAAATTATTTTAGAATGTACCAACTTGCAGTTAGCAACTCATAAAACATACATGGAAAATCATGATTTGAGGGTATGTTGTCACAGATTAACAATTGAAATGTAGAAGAAATTGCTACTTGAAAGTTGCTGCTTTTAGTATTTGTGATGTCAGGATATCGTACCTCATCATCATGGTCTTCCAATTTAACAAATAATTTTCTTTTCCAAAGAAAGAAGATGTGTGAGGACCATGAAGGGACAATTATTTTGCCTCAGTTTTCAAGTCATCTGATCTTGTATCTTGCCCTCAGGTAAGTGATTAGACATAGTTGTAGACACTGATACTTCTCTTCTTGAATACTTTTAGCAATAAAAACTATACATTAATCCTTTGAGGAAAAACAATGAGGAAAATTGTCGTAACCATTTTTAAGCCCAATTTTCTTAATCCCTGTATTTCAGGTATACAGAGTTCAACCTTAATCAGCTCTCTGTTGGAAAAATGATATTTGTTATTTTCCTTACCCTTTTGTTATATTTCAAACTCTCTTTCTGACAATATAAACTCTTCCCTCGGGAGTTAAGAAATTATATTTCTAGCAACCCAAATCCTATGATTCTGAGTCTATGGCTAATTTATAATTTGGCTTAGTAGTGAATAATTTAAAATAGCAACATTTAATGTCAATATTCAGTATATTGAATCCTATATGAATTGACTAATACATTTTGAATTGACTGGCTCATTGATTAGCATCTACTTTGTAAGCCCAGGCACTGTTATGTTTATGTAGGTTATTGTATTTAAGTTAAATAAGATGAGAGTTTCTGTTTCCCATTTAGCAAATTTCTGGAAGAACCAGTAGCATTCCAGACATATGCCAATTTGATATTCTCTTTCTGTGGTTAACTAAAATACATACACACTTTTGGCAGTACAATCCTTGGTATTTACAGAAATGAAACAAGATAATTATGTAGACTAAATGTTAGCAGATTCTTATTTCCCCAGTGCCTACTAAGGATGTTTTACTCAATCTCTGCTTCTAGTAACCAAATTTCTCAGAATAACACTACAACACTTGGAAATGAAGGTACAGATCCCAAGCCGTTATAGATCCCCAAGTTGTGAAGGAATTCTGACTAAGTTACACATTTGTTTCATTCTTGATCCAAAACTAATGGACACTTAATTGGACCTCAAAATCCAAATCTATTTAAATTGAAATATTGACCCTTACTGGTAAATGTATTCTGAGTAGACATCTGAATATGATAATTTGGAACAAATAAAAATGTCTCTTCAGCTCTGCTTCATTGAATCAACTTGTGAAATTAGAAAATATTAACAACTAATGGGTAAACAAGCAAAATCCATATGAAATGTAAATTGTGTAAGTTATTTCTATTTATATTGAAAAGATATGCAGGACCAATCTTAGTGCATGATAATAGACCTTACAAAATTTTAAATCGGGAACCTTTATATTTAGAAGTATTATTAGAAGAAATGGGCAGGGATATTTGCCTTGTGTGTTCAAGAGGAGCAAGGATGAAGATGCCAGTCATAATCATAGCTGGTGGGATCTGGGTCTCAGATTATGGAAGGCTCAGAAGCACAAATCCAATATAGAAGATAATGGAGACTCCAACAACTCAGTCTCTCCCAAAAGTCTTGTTATATAGCTCATTTGCCATAAAGAACCAGCATTTTTTTTTGACAGAATCTATGGTATATTCATGGATAATAGAACATGCATAAGGAAATAAGACTCTTCCAGACTATAATAATCAACAACTGAGAAGAGGTTTTCTTCTCTGTCTAGAGGAGGAAGAGGAAAAAAAGGGAAATCACTGATAAGGGAGGACGTAATATCTTCTAGTCAAAAAATCACAATGTGCTGCATATGCCTAACTGCACAATGGAATAAGGTACAAACAAGTACAATGAGCTAGGATTCAGATTTTAGTCTAGATTTTAATGTTTATAAGCGGTAAGACCATGAACAAATTGCTTGACCTCCCTGGACTTAAGTATCTCTAAAATAGAGGCTTTGGCCTAAACCATGTGGTCACAAACTCAGATACATGAAAAATCCAGGCAGGCTATGTAAATCAGATTATTTAAATGTGTCAATTGAGAGAAAAGCAATTGTCCAAGCAGGAGGTTATGGCAGCTGACTTTCTGCATTAGAATCATGGAAACTGCAGGGAGTGGTAGGAATTGAGGTAAACTGAAGAGCCCCAGCTGGATTTAATGATGGCAGCCACTACTGAGCTCCAACAATCAATGCTTTTTGAGAATATAGGTCTCATTCTGCCAAACCTTCTGATTCTTCAAGACAGTGTAATATATATTCTGTGAATGAATGGGTAAGCAAACAAACTAAATCTGGGTCTGAAGGTCGTTTATAAAGAATCTGCATAAAAGTAAAGCATAATTATTGGGAGGTAATTAACATAAAATTTTTAAATATTAAATTGACAAAGATTTTATATATTCAAAGTACAGAGCACAATGAATTGATGTACATAAACATTGTGTAATAATTACCAAAATCAAATGAACACATCCATCACCACCTGCCTGAGTCAGTTTATTGTTGCCTTTTAATAGAATACCTGAAACCAGGCAATTTATTTTTTTAAAAAAAGAATTTATTTGTTACTGTTATGGAGGCTGAGAAGTCCAAGGTTGAGGGGCTGCATCTGGTGAGAAACTTCTTGCTGTTGAGGACTTTGTACAAAATCTCAAGTTGATACACTGTATCACATAATGAGAGGGCCAAGCATATTAACATGCTTGTTCAAGTCTCTATTCCTCTTTTTATAAAGCCACAGGTCCCTCTCCCATGATAACCCATTAATCCATTAACTCATTAATCCATTAATGAATTAATGGGCTAACCAATTAATGAGAGCAGAGCCCTTAGGATCCAATCATGTCTTCAACACCCTACTTTTCAAAACTGACACAATGAGGATTATGTTTCCAATAAATGAAATCTGGAGGACACATTCAAATCATATCACCACTGATGCTATATCTTTTATACCTAGAAATTGTTTATCTTACAACTTAAAGTTTGTATCCTTTTAATCATTCAAATCCATTCAATTACAAAGAAATTATAAAATCTACTCCTGAATGACTTTTGAGTAAATAATGAAATTAAGCCAAAATTAAAAAAAAAAAAAATTGAAACTAATGAGAACAAAGATACAACATACTAGAATCTCTGGGACAAAAGTAAGTCCGTGTTAAGAGCAAAATTTATAGCATGAAATTCCCACCTAAAAAAATTACACAGATTTCAAATGAGCAACCTAATACCAACATCAAAAGAACTAAAGAAGCAAGAGCAAACCAACTCCAAAGCTAGCAAACGACAAGAAATAACCAAAATTAGAGCTGAACTGAAAGAAATCAAGACACACAAAAAAATTCAAAACATCAACAAATCCAAGAGTTGGTTTCTTGAAAAATTAGTGAGATAGGCTGCTATTTAGACTAATAAAGAAGAAAGAGATAAGATCCAAATAAACACAATAAAAAATGACGAAAAGAATGTTATTACTGAGCCCACAAAAATAAAAATAGCTGTCTGTCTGCAGGGTTGTGGGATCCCAGCAGCTCAGAGGGGTGCTAAATAAGCATCCTTCAGGGCAGGCCCAGCCAATGCAAAACCAGATGCCAGGCAGGGACACAGTCCATGTTCGAATAAAAGTAACAAAAATCGTAAAGCCCCAGTTCAGATGGGAGTTTCCCGCATGACAGCACAGTTAATGCCACCCATAGGCAAAGAAACTTCAGTAGCATCTAGGTGGCATACATGAATGCTTAAACTGGTGTCTCCCCACAGCAAGAGCTCCAGGTCTTGTCTTCATTGCTGTTCATCCTCTGCTTCTAGAGGCAGAGCCTTTGTGACCTTGTGACCTGCAGGTATTGGGAGATCCACAGCAAGGATGCAAGGACCTCCTGGAAGCCAAGAAATGGTATTGCTATCTCTAAGCCAGACCTGATCACCTGTCTGGAGCAAGGAAAAGAGCCTTGGAGCAATTCCCCCACAGTGCAGCACAGTGGCTGGAACAGTTCGAGGTCAGACTGCTTCTTTAATCGGTACCCCAACCAATTCCTCCTCACTGGATGGAGACTCCCTGTGGGATTTTCAGCATCCCCAACCAGGGGTTTATGGACAGAACTCTGATCTCTCGGAGAGGAGCCCCTATGAGGAGGGGCGGCCATGATATCATGTATAAACGATCTTAGTCATTTCTGCCTGCTGGCTGTGGAGAGTAAGGGCAGCCCAGATGAGGGGGATTCACCCCAGCACAGCAAATCCACTGCACTAAGGGGCATCCAGACTGCTTATTTAAGCAGGTCCCTGATCCCTTTCCTCCTAACTGGGTGAGACCTCCCAACAGGGGTCTCCAGACACCTTGTGGAGGAGCGTTCCAGCCAGCATCAAGTTGGTGTCCCTCCGGGACAGAGCTCCCAGAGAAGGGAACAGGCTGCCATATTTGCTGTTCTGCAGCCTCCACTGATGATACCTCCAGGTGTGTGAGGAACCCAGATGAATAGGATCTGGAGTGGACCCCAAGCAAACCGCATCAGCCCTATGGAAGAGAGGTCTGACGGCTAAAAGAAAAACAAACAGAAAGTAACAACAACATCATCGATAAAAAAGACCCAACAAAAACCCCATCCCAAGGTCAGCAGCCTCAAAGATCAAAGGTAGACAAACCCATAAAGATGAGAAAGAATCAATGCAAAACACCAAAACTCAAAAGCCAGAGTGCCTCTTCTACTCTAAATTATCGCAACATGTCTCCAGCAAGGGCACAAAACTGGGCTGAGGCTGAGATGGATGAATTGACAGAAGTAGGCTTCAGAAGATGGGTAATAACAAGCTTCACTGAGCTAAAGGGGTTCACAATGTTCTAATGCATTGCAAAGAAGCTAAGAACCATGATAAAACATTGCAGGATTTTTTAACCAGAATAACCAGCTTAGAGAGGAACATAAATGACCTTATGGAGCTCAAAATGCAACATGAGAACTTCACAATGCAAACACAAGTATCAATAGCCAAATGCACTAAGCAGAAGAAAGGGTATCAGAGCTTGAAGACTATCTTGCTGAAATAAGGCAGGCAGACAAGATTAGAGTAAAAGGAATGAAAATGAACAAACAAAATCTAAAAGAACTATGGGGTTACGTAAAAAGACTGAACCTACGACTGATAGGGGTACCTGAAAGAAATGGAGAGAACAGAACCCAGTTGGAAAACACATTTTAGGATATCATCCAGGAGAACTTCCCCAACCTAGCAAGACAGGCCAACATTCAAATTTAGGAAATCCAGAGAACTCCAGTAAGATATTCCATGAGAAGATCAACCCCAAGTCACATAATTATCAAACTCTCCAAGGTAGAAATGAAGTAAAAAAAAAAATTAAGAGCAGTCAGAGAGAAAGGCCAGGTCACCTATAAAAGGAAGCTTATCAGAATTACAGCAGACATGTCAGTGGAAACTCTACAATCTAGAAGAGATTTGGGGCCAATATTAACATTCATAAAGAAAAAAATTTCCAACCTAGAATTTTATTTCTGGCCAAACTAAGCTTCGTAAGTGAAGGAGAAATAAAATATTTTTCAGACCAGCAAATGCTGAGAGAATTTGTTGTCACCAGGCCTGCCTTGCAAGAACTCCTGAAGGAAGCACTGAATATGGGAAGTAAAAATGGTTACCGGCCACTACAAAAACACACTAAACTACACAGACCAGTGACACTATGAAGCAACCACATAAACAAGTCTGCAAAATAACCAGCTGGTATCATGATGACAGGATCAAATTCACACATAACAACATTAACCTTAAATGCAAATGAGCTAAATACCCCAATTTAAAGACACAGAGCCGGGCGCGGTGGCTCAAGCCTGTAATCCCAGCACTTTGGGAGGCCGAGACGGGCAGATCACGAGGTCAGGAGATCGAGACCATCCTGGCTAACACGGTGAAACCCCGTCTCTACTAAAAATACAAAAAACTAGCCGGGCGAGGTG
>NW_016809296.1:133504-136738 GCF_001698545.2 Rhinopithecus bieti | reverse complement strand
AAAAAATCAATGAATCCAGAATCTGGTTTTTGAAAAAATTAATGAAATAAATAGACCACTAGCTAGAATAATAAAGAGGAAAAAAAGAGAAGAATTAAATAGGCAAAATAAAAAATGATAAAGGGGATATCACTACTGACCCCACAGAAATACAAATAATCATCAGAGAATACTATAAACACCTCTATGCAAGTCAGCTAGAAAATCCATAAGAAAATGACATATTCCTGGACCCATACACCTTCTCAAGACTGAACCAGGAAAAAATTGAATCTCTGAGTATACCAATAACAAGTTCTGAAATTGAGGCAGCAATGAATAGCCTATCAGCCCAAAAAAGTCCAGGTTCAGATGGATTCACAGCTGAATTATACCAGTGGTACAAAAATGAGGTGATACCCTTTCTTCTGAAACTATTTCAAGCAATTAAAAAGGAAGGACTCCTCCCTAACTCATTTTATGAGGCCAGTATTATCCTGATATGAAAACCTGGCATAGATGCAATGAAATGAAAAACAAAAAACAAACAAACAAAACAAATAACTGCAGGCCAATATCCCCAATGAACATCAATGCAAAAAATCTCAATAAAATACTGTCAAACTGAATCCAACAACACATCAAAAAGTTTATCCACCATGATCATGTTGGCTTTATCTCCAGGATGCAATGCTGGTTCAACATACACAAATCAATAAACGTAATTCATGACAAAACAGAAGTAAAGACAAAACACATGATTATATCAATAGACGCAGAAAAGACCTTCAATAAAATGCAACACCCCTTCATCTTAAAAAAACTCAATAAACTAGGTATTAAAGGAACATACCTCAAAATAATAAGAGCCATTTATGGCAAACCCATAGCCAGTATCATGCTGAATGGGCAAAAGCTATAAGCATTCCCCTAGAAAACTGGCAGAAGACAAGGACTCCTATTCAACATAATATTGGAAGTTCTGGCCATGGCAATCAAGCAAAAGAAATAAATAAAGGTATTCAAACAGGAAGACAGGAAGTCAAATTGCCTTTCTTTGCAGATAATATGATCCTATATCTAGAAAACCCCATCACCTCAGCCCAAAAGCTTCTTAAGTTGATAAGCAACTTCGACAATGTATCAGGATACAAAATCAATGTGCAACAGTCACAAGCATTCCTATACACCAAAAACAGACAAGGAGAGAGCCAAATCATGAATAAACTTCCATTCAAAATTGTTACAAAGAGAATCAAATACCTAGGAATACAGTTAACAAGGGATATGAAGGACCTCTTCAAGGAGGACTACAAACCACTGCTCAAAGAAATCAGAGAAGACACAAACAAATTGAAAAACATTCCATGCTCACTGATAGGAAGAATCAATATTATGAAAATGGCCACACTGCCCAAAATAATTTATAGATTCAATGCTATTCTCATTAAACTACCATTGCCATTCTTTGCAGAATTAAAACAAAAAAACTACTTTAAATCTCATATGGATCAAAAAAAAAAAAAAAAAAAAAGCTTGTATACCCAACACAATTCTAAGCCAAAAGAGAAAAGCTGGCGGCATCATGCTATCCAATTTCAAACTATACTACAAGGCTACGGTAACCAAAACAGCATGGTACTGGTACAAATACTGATACATAAACCAATGGAACAGAATAGAGACCTCAGAAATAAGACTGCACATCTACAACCATCCAATCTTCAACAAACCTGACAAAAACAAGCAATGGGGAAAGCATTCTCTATTTAATAAATGTGGTGCTGGGAGAACTGGCTAAAAATAGGCAGAAAATTGAAATTGGACCCCTTCCTTACACCTTATACAAAATGAACTCAAGATGGATTAAAACCCAAATATAAAATTCCAAACTATAAAACCCTAGAAGAAAATCTAAGCAATACCGTTAAGGACATAGGCATGGACAAAGATTTCATAACAAAATTGTCAAAAGGAATTGCAACAAAAGTAAAAATTGACAAATGGGATCTAGTTAAACGAAAGAGCTTCTGCGCAGCAAAAGAAACTATCATCAGAGTGAACAGGCAACCTACAGAATGGGAGAAAATGTTTGCAGTCTACCCATCTGATAAAGGTCTAATATCCAGAATCTATAAGGAACTTAAACAAATTTATAAGAAAAAAGACAACTACATGTCTGTTCATGTACTTTACATGAACAGACAATTTTCAAAAGAAGACATTCACACAGCCAACAAACGTATGAAAAAAAAGCTCAACATCACTGATCATTAGATAAATGCAAATCAAAACCACAATAAGATACCATCACATGCCAGTCAGAATGGTGATTATTAAAAAGTCAAGAAACAACAGATGCTTGTGAGGTTGCAGATAAATATGAACACTTTACACTGTTGGCAGAAATATAATTAGTTCAACCATTGTGGAAGACAGTGCAGTGATTCCTCAAAGATCTAGAGTCAGAAATACCACTTGACCCAACAATCTGTACTGGGTATATACCCAAAGAAATATAAATCATTCTATTATAAAGATACATGCACACATACATTCATTATAGCACTATTTACAATAGCAAAGACTTGGAATCAACCCAAATGCCCATTAATGATAGCCTGGATAAAGAAAACATGGTACATATACACCATGGAATACTATGCAGCCATAAAAAGGAACGAGATCATGTCCTTTGCAGGGACATGGATGGAGCTGAAAAACATTATCCTTAGTAAACTAGCACAGAGACAGAAAACCAAACACCACATATTCTTGCTTATAAGTGGGAGCTGAACAATGAGATCACATGGACACAGGAAGGGAAACAACTCACACTGGGTCCTCTTGGGGGTGGGGTGGGAGAAGGGAGAGCATTAGAAAAAATAGCTAATGCATGCTGGGCTTAATAGCTAGGTGGTGGATTGATAGGTGCAACAAATCACAATGACACATATTTACCTATATAACAAACATGTACATCCTGCACATGTACCTCAGAACTTAAAATAAAAATAAAAATTAATTAAAAAATAAAAGCAAACATCAGAAACTAGCATGAACACCTCTATACAAGCAAACTAGAAAACTTAGAATAGACAAATTCCTGGACATGTATATCCTCAAAGACTGAACCAGGAAGAAATTGAATCCTTGAACAGACCAAAATGAGCTCCAAAATTGAATCAGTAATAAATAGCCTACCAACCTAAATAAATAAATAAATAAATAAATAAATAAATAAATAAATAAAGC
>NW_016809296.1:121536-130166 GCF_001698545.2 Rhinopithecus bieti | reverse complement strand
GTGAGCCGAGATGGCGCCACTGCACTCCAGCCTGGACAACAGAGCAAGACTCCATCTCCAAATAAATAAATAAATAAATAAATAAATAAATAAAGCTCAGGACCAAATGAATTCACAGCAGAATTCAACCAGATGTACAAAGAATAGCTGATGCCACTCCTACTAAAACTATTCCCAAACAAATTAGGAGTAGGGACTTCTCCCCAACTCATTCTGAGGCCAGCATCATCCTGATACCAAAACTTAGCCAACATACAACAATAACAATGAAAACCTCCAGGCCTACATGCTTGATGAACATTGGTGCGAAAATCCTCAACAAAATTATTGCAAACTGAACCCAGCAGCACATCAAAAAGCTAATCCACCAAAATCAAATAGGCTTCATTCCTAGGATGCAGGGTTGGTTCAACATGCACAAATCAATAAATGTGATTCATTACATAAACAAAACTAAAGACAGAAGCCACATGATTCTCTCAATAGATGCAGAACATCATGATTTCAACACAATTCAACATCCTTTCATGTTAAAAACTCTCAAAAAACTAGGTGCAGAAGGAACATTACTCAAAACCATAAGAACCATCTATCACAAACCCATAGCCAACATCATACTGAATGGACAAAAGCTGGAATTATTACCCTTGAAAACAGTCACAAGACAAGGATGCCCTCTCTTAACACTTCTATTTGATATAGCATTGGAAGTCTTAGCGAGAGGAATCAGGCAAGAGAAAGAAATAAAATGCATCTGAATGTGAAGAGAGGAGGTCAGACTATCCCTGTCTGCAGATAACTTAATTCTATATCTTGAAAACCCCATAGTCTTAGTAAAAATGCTCCTTCAGCTGATAAACTTCAGCAAAATTTTAGGATACAAAGTCAACATACAGAAATCACTAACATTTCTATACAATAACAATAGCCAAGCTGAGAGCAAAATCAGGAATGCAGTCCCACTCACAATTGCCACAAAATGAATAAAATACTTAGAAATACAGCTAGCCAGGGAGGTAAAAGAGCTCTAAAATAAGAATTACAAAACACTGTTTTGTAATTACATAAATTAGACATGATGCAAATAAATGAAAAAAATTCCATGCTCATGGATAAGAAGAATCAGTGTTATTAAAATGGCCATACTGTCCCAAACAATTTACAGATTCAATGTTATTTCTATCAAACTACAAATGACATTCTTCACAGAACTAGAAAAAAAATTTTAAAATTCATATGGAACCAAAAAAGAGCCTGAATAGCTAAGACAATCTTAAGCAAAAAGAACAAAGCTTAAGACTTCATGTTACCCAATTTCAAACTATATTACACAGCTTCCGTAACCCAAACAGCATGGTACTTGTACGAAAACAGACACGTAGGCCAGTGAAACAAAACAGCCCAGAAATAAGCCTGCACACCTACAATCATCTGATCACCAACAAAGCTGACAAAAATGAACAATGGGGAAGGACTCCCTATTCAATCAATGGGGCTTGGATAACTGGTTAGCCAAATGCAGAATACTGAAACTGGACCCCTTTCTTACATCATATATGAAAATCAACTAAAGATAGATTAAAGACTGAAATGTAAATCCCCAAACTATAAAAATCCTGGAAGACAATATAGGCAATACCATTCTGGACATAGGAATGGGCAAAGATTTCATGACAAAGATGTCAAAAACAATTGCAACGAAAGCAAAAATGACAAATGGCATCTAATTATACTAAAGAACTTCTGCACAACAAAAGAAAGTATCAACAGAGTAAACAGACAATCTTTGGAACGGGAGAAAATATTTGCAAACAATACGTCTGACAAAGGTCTAAGATCTAGCATGTATAATGAACTTAAACAAATTTATTTAAAAAAGGAAAAGGGCATGAACAGGCACGTCTCAAAATAAGTGATACACATAGCCAAGAAGCATATTAATATAGATCAAGAATAGGAATAGAAACCATTCTACCATAAAACCCCATGCACACAAATGTTCATTACAGCACTCTTCACAATAGCAAAGATGTGAAATCCACCTAAATGCCCATTAATGACAGATTGGAATACTGTGCAGGCATGCAAAAAGAACAAGAATATGAATTGTGTGGGAACATGGATGGAGCTGGAGGCCATTATCCTTAGCAGACTAACGCAGGAACAGAAAACCAAATACCACATGTTCTCACTTATAAGTGGAAACTTGTAAGTGAAATGATGAGAACTCAAGGACACAAAGAAGGGGAAAACAGACATTGGGGCCTGCTTGAGAGTGGAGAGTGGGAAGAGGAAGAGGATCATAAGAAATAACTATTTGTATTTGGCTTAACACCTGGGTGATAACATAATCTGTGCAACACAACCCCATGACATGAGTTTATCTATATAACAAACCTGCACATGCACCCCAGAACCTAAAATAATCTTTTTTTTTTTTTTTTTCAAGCTTCTACCCCTTTGGGCCAACATCTCATTTCCTTCTCTCCTCATCCCCTGGTGAACATCATTCTATTCTCTGCTGCTATGAGTTTGACTTGTTTAGATTCCACATATAAGTGAGATCATACAGTATCTGTCTTTCTCCATCTTGCTGCTTTCACATAACATAATGTTCATTCCACTGAATTCTCTCATAGTAGTTTGTGTGTTTCTCTTCATTGAATTTATCGAAGTATATTATTATGTATTGTTTTATTTCATTTTGTGCTTCTATATCAGAAAACCTGAAATTGAGTAATCATAAAGAACAGAAATTTATTTCATACAGTCTTGGATGCTGGGAAGTTTAAGGTTGAGGGACCTGAATCTAGCAAGGGCCTTCTTGATCCATCATCCCTTGTTGGAAGCCACAAAGTTAAAGGTGCGCGTATGAAAATAGGGTTGGGGAGGGCAGTCTTATCCTTTTATTAGAAACCTACTTCAATGATAACCAACCCCCTTTTGCAATAGGACAATTAATCCATTTATGAGGGCAAAGTCCTCATTACCTAATCATCCGTTAAATGTCCCACTGCTCAATGTCATTGCATTGGGGATTAAATTTCCAACACATGAACTTTGGGAGATACATTGAAACCACAGGATGTATATTTTGTAAGGTTCATGTCTGTCTGTCTGTTTTCCCCTTTGAATGACGAACTCCATAATGGCAGAAACTGTTTCCATATTCCCAACTCCTAGCAGAGTGCCTGATGCAATTCTGTTATTCAATATTGAATAAATGTATGAATGTAGATATAAGACTTAATTTAAAAATACTCCTAGGAGGCATAAACAGCTTCATTTAAGTTGACACAAAGATCTAAATAACTGGCATTTATTCTCTCCTGAAAATACGTTTGAATGGGTGAGGAGAGTGCACCAGAAACATAGGTGACTGAGAGGAGGAGGAAAAGGTGACAAATGGGGCAGTAGAAGCCAGATACAATACAAGCTAGGCCTCTGTCCCACCAGGCCATGGCCACCAGCCTGCCCTGATTAACTGAGCCTCTAGATGGGCTACCATCTCACAAGGTGTCATCTTTTCATTTGTGAATCTATTTCACATGAGCAGACAATACAGATGTTAAAGCCTGAGAGTTGAAGGTTTCAAAATTTGTTTTCATAAAACTGTCAGCTAAATAGCTTCACTTTTCTCTTCTGAGGCTTATAAACTGTCAAGACTGACAAACGTGCTGCCTTCCATCTTTGAAATGGACATATATAGTTGGGGGAAAGTATACTGAATATGTTTACACAGGTGACATCTTTTCTTAAGCCAAAGTAAATAGCCATCAGTGAGTTCTTATTGACAGCCTTCTCTCCCTGAGCTGCAAGCACACAGTGGAACTTCCTGGCACAGTTATCACACATTCAGTCACTTAACGATGACATGTGAGGGTGGGGCATGTACCACCCCTGCCTGGATTTGTGCTTGCAAAAAGGTTTTGCTTTCTCACAGAAAGGTTGATGTTTTCCATTTTTAAGGCTTGCTATTTTTAAGTTATTTTTTTCCTAGACCTGTTATTTTTTTTTCTTCAACTTTTATTTTAAGTTCTGGGGTACATGTGCAGGATATGCAAGTTTGCTACACAGGTAAACATTTGCCATGGTGGTTTGCTGCAAAGATCAACCCAGGCCTGTGATATTTTACTGAAGCATTTTAGGCTTTAAGAAAATAATCTTGTTATAAAACTGAACTGCTTGGAGAGAGTGGTAATAAGCTTGGTGGACTTTGGATTTAGGGACTAACAAATATTGAGTCTTTATTATGTCCCGAGCACTTTATATGTATCATCTCAGTTACCCTTCAGACAGATATCAGCGCCGCGAGACAAAAATAAAGTTCATCAGAGGTTCTGACCTAATACACACACCGCGCGCAAGTAGCAAGAAATCCATTCAAACCAAAGTCTATCTGACCTGTAAACCTCAGGGCACTTTTCATTGTACTACACTACTTCTTAGATATATGAACAATGAAGAATTATACCTATAAAATTAAAAAAATATCAATTATGCCACCCAGTTATTTTGTCTACAACACATCTGTTCTTCTCATCTCATAGAATTAATCAATTTAGAATTATGTCAATATTTTATTTCCATTTTAATCACTGTACAAATGTAGAAACACAGGTAGCATCAAGATATTGAGGAAAGCCATACTGAAAGATTATTTGAGGTTAGGACTATTGTCATTTACCTCTTAGTATCCCCAATACCAAGCATATGTCCTGACTCACAATAAAGGTTTAACAATATTTGAGTGAGAAAGAAAAACATTTTTGATTTAAGAACTATTCTTAGTAGCAGGAACCCTTGAAACCTTAGAGAATTTGGTCTCCATTCTGCTGAGAGAGGGATCATTGCACTTCTGCCATTCTGCTCATTGTCACAGTGGTATGCCTGGGTCCCTAGATACCTGCCAGATATTGAAATGTAAAGACTTTACAGATAGTCATCAGCCAAAGTAGAATAGAGGGAAAGGTTACTGAATTTGAGGAGGTAAAGAATCTTTGAGGGAAAACATGTCTCATATGTAATACATGCTCAAAAAATGACTACCAGATACATAAAAAGAGAGATGATTATGGATTCTGCAGATGACCTGAGAATGATGGGAATTCATTCTGGGAAAAAATCCTGGAAAGGGTAGACTTTGAAATAAGAATTACTAAAGAAAGAAAAAATTATTATGGCCAAGAGAATATGGGTAGCCTTCAGCATACCTTCATTCCTTGAAGACTATGTTGATTTATTTACTCACAAGACATTGGGACTGTAAGCCAGATGCCATAGTTATTCCTGTTATAATGTGGTAGGGGAGAATTTTAAGTAAAAAAGCAAGCCATTTTAGTGTTATTATTCAGGCATACTCACTTAAAGTGACTAATAACATATGTATACACTATATATCGAGTGAATCTATATGTCTGATTAATTTACTCCTCACAACATTATAAAATAGGCACTATTATCATTCCTATTTTACAGAGGAGGAAAAAGAGCCTAAGAGACATTAAGTAATTTCCCCAGAGTCACACAGAGTAAGTGATAGAATTGGGATTCTAAACTAGGATAATAAAGACTCTTTAGTGCTTCTCATGTGAACCTGTCTTTAAAGCTCCTTTGTAAATGTTGGATATTTTCTACTTCCCATATCCAATGAAGTATGGTTATCAACTGTAAAATTCAATAAGAAATAAAAGGTTTAACCTAGTCCTGTATTCCACCAGATGGTTTCTCTTCCTTGTACCAGGTCCATAACTGAAAACCTAGAGCTAGCAAGTGAATAGATGCATGATACTATTAAAGTTTGCCACATTGATATTTAACACATCCAAATCTAATCTATGACTATGATATGAGCTATATATATTAGTTTTATAATTGAAAAAATTTAAAAATTAATAAACAAAATGGAAGGACAAATTATTTGAAAACCACAAACTATCCAAAGGTGATTAAGATGAAATAGACAATCTGAATAGTCCTATACCTTAAAAAAAATTAAACTCATAATTAGAAGATCCTCCAAAAAGAAATCTAAAGGCCCAGATAGCTTCACTGAACAATTCTACTAAACATTTAAATAAACATTGACACCAATTGTACAAAGTCTCTTCAAGGAAACAGATGAGACAGGAACACTTCTCAACTCTTTCTACAAGACCAGTGTTACCCTGATACCAAAACCGCACAAAGATGGCATAGGAAAAGAAAACTACAGAGCAATATTTCTCATGAACTTAGATGTAAAATTCCTTCAACAAAACACTAGCAAACTGAATGCTGCATCATATAAAAATGATGATGCACCATAACCAAGTGGCATTTATTCCAGTTTTGCAAGGATAGGTCAACTTCAGAAAATCAATTAATGTAATGCATCATATCAATAGAATATAAAGCAAAAACTACATGATCATTTCAATAGATTCAGAAAAAAACTTTTATCAAAATCCATTACCCTTTCATGATAAAAAGTCCTCATCAGACTAGGAATAGAGGGGAACTTCCTCAACCTGATAAAGAGTATTTACCAAATCCCTATAGGCAACAACATCATACTTAATAGTTAAATACTGGCTGCTTTTCCTCTGAGATCAGAATCAAGACAAGGATGTCTTCTTATTCATCAGACTATTGAAAGCTTTAGTCCTTGAAATAAAGCAAGAAAATGAAATAACAGGTACACAGATCAGAACTGAACATGGTGGCATGAGCATGTAATCCCAACTACTTGTGAGACTAGGGCAAGAGGATCCCTTAAGCCCAGGAGCTCATGCCCAGCCTGGGCAACATAGAGAGAGACCCTACGTCATTAAAAAAATATAGAAATTGGAAAGGATTAAATAAACCTTTCCCTATTTGACGATGACAAGAAAATCTTAAGGAATCTAAACACACACATACGCACACACACGCACACACCCCTTCTGAAAACCAAAAAGTGAGATCAGCTATATATCACAGTATAAAATATTGATGCACCAAAAAACTCATTTGAAGAACTATGTACTAACAATAAACATGTTAAAACTAAAATTAAAACATAACACCCTTTATAATCAATCCAAATAAAATAGCATACTTAGGTATAAACTTAAGAAACTGCATATGATCTGTATGTTACAAATTTCAAAATGCTGATGAAATAAATTAAATATCTAAAGAAATAAAGAGGCTTACTATGTTCATCGATTGGAAGACTCAACACCATTGTCAATTCTCCCAAAATTGACCGATAGGATTTTAATGTAATCCCTTTCCAAATCCCAGCAAGGATTTTGGAGATATAAACAAGGTTTTATTAAATGTATATAAAATTCACAGGCCCTAGAATAGCTAAAACAGTATTAAAAAGGAAGAATCAAGTGGGATATTAAGACCTATTATATATCAGTAATATTAAAAACAGTGTGATATTGGCAGAGAAATTGACACATAGATTGACTGAATCAAATAGAGGACCCAGAAATAGACCCACACAAATATGCCCAACTGAGTTTTGAAAAAGAGACAAAAGAAATTTAATGGAGGAAAGATATAGCCTTTTCAACAAATGTTTCTGGAGTAATTGGACAAGAAAAAGAAGAAAAAAGAGGAGGAGGAAGGAAGAGGCAGGTGAAGGAGTAAATAGAGAGGAGAAGGTGAATGGAGTAGGAGGAGAGAGGAGAATCATTGGGGAGTAATAGGAGGAACAAGGAGGAGGAAGGAGAAGGGAGAAGAAGGAGCAGAAGAAGATTCCCCTAAACCTCATATCTTATACAGAAATGAACAAATTAACTTAAAATAGATCACGAGTTTAAATGTAAAGCATAAAACTATAAAACATTTAAGAAATAAATAGGATAAACTGTCATTACTTACAATTAGGCAAAGAGTTCTTATGTTGACACCATAAACAAAAACAATATTCATAAAATAATTATAAATTGGACTTTAACTTAAAACTCTCACTCTGTGAAAGATCCTCTTTATAGAATGCAAAGACACTGTACAGAGTGGGAGAAACATTTACATATCCAACAACAGGATTTGTATCTAGAATATATAAAGAATTTTAAAAATTCAACGACAAGAAAACAATGTAATTTGAAAATGGGCTAAAGATATACATAGACAGTTCACCAAAGAGGATATACAGATGGCAAATAAACACAGAACAAGACATTCAACATCAATAGCCATTAGGGAAATGCAAATTAAAACTACAAGGAGAAATCATTACACATCTATCAGAATAACTAAAATTAAAAATAATGAAAACAACAATGCTAACTAGGATGCAGGTATACCGGTTCAGTGATACATTGTTGGTGGGGAAGTAACATGGTACAGCCACTCTGGAAAATAATTTGGCAATTTCTTATAAAACTACATATGTGGCTGGGTGTGGAGGCTCACACCTATAATCCTAGCACTTTGGGAGGCCAAAGTGGGCAGATCACCTGAGGTCTGGAGTTCGAGATCAGCCTGACCAACATGTCAAAACCCCATCTCCAGTAAAAATACAAAATTAGCCGGGCATGGTGGCGCTCACCTGTAATTCCATCTACTCGAGAGGCTGAGGCAGGAGAACAGCTTGAAACTGGGAGGTGGAGGTTATGGTGAGCCGAGATCATGGCGTTGCACTCCAGTCT